>NC_056598.1:31233439-31243439 GCF_018340385.1 Cyprinus carpio
TCCGCAAGAAAATTGCATCAGAAATCTAATTTGACTGATGCATGTGTGTTTGAGGAACAGCAGCTCCCTCTATGGGTGCAACCTCAAAAATACATCAAACAAGCCTGTTTTCAGTTCACTCGAGTCGAGTTTAAGATAGTTCAGTTCTTCAGCTTTTACACCACAGCAGTCTCGCGCGTCTCGTGCTGGCCGTCCTGTCCTTTTAGCGCGAGCCTCACCTTGCGCTGTCTGTCTGTTTAGCTAATATTGCACTCAAGGGCTCCATCACAGCAAGGTCAGGATTTAATATTTGATAAATGATAACACAAAATATTAAACATGGCCGCCAATCAGCTAATCAGGTAATGAGGCCTCTGAGGAAGGTCAGTGAAGGAGTAAGCTAATTAGCACGACGCATTTAAAGCATTCAATCAAGTTAATGCATGGCGTGTACACAGATGTGCATGCACTTTTAATGTGACTTTAAGACAATTTTAGGAAATTGCTCCGTGGCCTCTCTGTTGCATGTTAAATAAACTTTCTGAATCGTGTCGCGAGCGCTTCGAGTGTCTCTTGAACAGCTTTACGGCGCATCACTGTCAGTGACGGATGCGTGACTTTTTCTGTTTCTCCGCGGGAGGCCTTACAAATTATTCACCGTTATGACGCTTCGTCAAGCGAGCGGGAAAGCAGCCAATCACAGCCGGCCTTATCTACACTTTTAGTTCTACTTTTCTTTATTGTTTTGTTTTGCTGAACAGCGACGCAACGAACAGAATAACCGTGTTAACCCAGAGGCTATAATCATATACTAATTTTATTGAGGTGAAATGTATATATTATAATTAATTTCATAAATGTTTTTTTCCTTAATATTTAGCAATTTTCAGTTTATTTCATGCTACCAATTAATATTCATATCTAAATTATGGAGTATTTTCTGTTTAAAAAAAAAATCCATTAATGCAGTACTTGCTAAAAAATAGAGCAAAATTATTTTAAATCCATTAAACTGATGCAGAATTGTTCCACCTTGTGAAAAAAAGAAAAGAAAAATCATGTGTAATAGCTGTTAAGATGCCTGTATATATTCTGTGCCGTGGTATTCCTTAGTAACTGAGCAGTGTTTCTAGACAAAATATTGTCACCCCCTTCATTACTGTGCACTTTTTTTCCTCTGCAGTGTGGCTGATTTGTAGATTGTACACACAAAAAACATCTCTGTACTTCTCTCTTTACCCACACCCATTTTCTTTTTTTTTTTTTCCTATTTTCCCACTTACATTTCCAACACAAGTGGGACTCATTTATTGTTGTTGTTTGTTATAAACATTGAGCTGTTTTCTGAATTAAGTCCTCTATTATTTTTGGCGTCCCCATTAGCGACTCTCATAAAAAGTCACAGAGTTTAGTACCATTCGGATGGCAAAGTTACCGATTTTTTTTAATTTCCAACACATTTTTTCCTGGTATTAAATGACCGAACACACCAGAGGGTTAAAATGGCATTTGAGTGGCTACTTTTGTTTGTGAATGTTGACATGAAAGTGCTCGATCGCGCTGGATTCCTGTCAGCAGTAAATCGGGAGTATTATCTTAATAACGTCTCAGGAATATTGTAGCCTAATCTCATAAAAAAGGAAATGCCATTCCCGCCGCTGATGGATCTTGAAAGAAGATTTGGCTTTTATTTCCTATATCAGTCATACGCATATTTGAGGATATTCTCAGTGTGACTGAAAATTCGTTTGCTGTTTTTGACTGTTTTGTGTTGTTTGTTTTTATTGGATTGTTTTATGGCAGTTAAATCCCATTCATTTATTTTTCTTTTTAATCTCGCCCATATTTCTTGTGGTTTCTTAAAATATGATTCAGTTATAGATGACATTGTTTGTTTATGAAGTGATTTCTGGGCAGCGCGTGTGTATCTTTATGATGATGATGATTAATGAGCCTTACCCTCTCACACGTCAGGACACATGAGTTTAACATGAGATGACGAATTACTGGGCGTTATTACTGTGAAGACATGTAATAACCCACAGCATGCTCAAGGCTCACGGTCAGAAGGTTCAGGATAAATGGAGTTAGTTATAGACTTGTGCTGAACTTAAGAAACATGCATCCACACTAGACTCAGCCATAGAAGGCAGGCAGGAAAACATATTAAAAAATCATTTTCTTTATAATTGAATACCTTAAAATGATGACCTTTACAGGAATGGACTGATTCAACATAGATATACAGACAGAGAGATAGACAGATAGATAGCTAGGATAGATAGATAGGACAGACAGATGGACAGATGGGGGACAGGATAGATAGATAGATAGAATAGAATAGATAGATAGACAGACAGACGGGGGGACAGACAGAACGGATGGACAGATAGATGATGGATGGATGGATAGACGAACGGACGGACGGACGGGACGATATGATAGAAGATAGGATAGATAGATAGATAGATAGATAGATAGATAGATAGATAGATATATAGATAGATAGATAGATAGATAGATAGACAGATAGATAGATAGACAAATAGAATGATAGATAGATAGATAGATAGATAGATAGATAGATAGAGAGATGATAGATAGATCGATAGATAGATAGATAGATAGGATAGATATTAGATAAATAGACAGACAGACAGACAGACAGACAGACTGATGGGCTGATAGATGATGGATGGATGGATCAGATTCTCCCAAACCTGCACCCTAACCCCCACATTCGAACACAACATCTATTGAAGCAGTGTTCACAGGAACGGTATGGCAGCCATATCAAATACGCCCAGCACCCAGTAGCAAATGGATGTTCGATGCTGCAGCAGTACTTTATTCCAGAGTCAATGACACGTAGTTGATTTACGACATTTCATTGTAACACCTCCTGCAGCCCCTGGCGCAGAGCGATGTTCAAACCCACCTGCTATCAATCGATGAATTATTATCCCGCCAGCCCACCGCGCATCTGGCAAGCCCACCAGCTCTCAGGCCTGGGTGGGAATGAAGGCATGTGCCAGGACTTCATCCGTGTCGTCTCGCGGCTTCTGTTATGGGGGGGGGGGGGGCCTTCCCGTTGGTCCAGCAGCGCCAGAGGCTCGAGACCGGGCATCGACCAAAACAGCACCTGCGTCACGCTGGGCATTTCACTAAACAGATCTGAACCAGGACTCATGATCAAAAAACAGGCTTACAAATCCCAGAAAAAACCAAGCCAGAAAGAAAGAACAATACTAAAAAAAATCTTGATTATATATAAATTAATGTTTGGGCTCTGTTGTTAACACGGTAAAAACCTTATTGCACTGGTAAAAGGCTTCCGTTCCTAGGTATATACATTATATTAGCAACGCTGAAGGTAGATTTTGATAGATTTTTTAAAATGTATTTTATGAGGTAGTTTAAAGAAAATTAATTATAATTGAATTATTTAATTACACCTTAATATAAATGCATGGTGTGTGTATTTATATATACATACATAATATATATACACATTAAACACAGAATAATATACATAATAAATATACAAACACTTATGTAAACAAAAATGTTTATTTTGGATGCTAATAAATCACGTTTGACAGCACTAATATATGTGTGTGTGTGTGTGTGTGTGTATGTGTATATATATATAGTATATATATATATATATATATATATAACTGTAAACAAAAATGTTTATTTTGGATGCTAATAAACTTTATTTATATTTTTTTTTAAGTGTATATTTATTAATAATTGATTTATATTTTTATATTTGTGTTCTTTGTCCTAAATTTTATGCAAAGTAAACCCACACACACTCAGACTCACTCTTGCCTACAACTGTGAGTTTCACACCACAGTATCATGAGGTTGTCACACACACACACACACACACACACACACACACACACACACACACACACACAGTATGAGATCTCACCCAGCTGAAACTGCAAAAACTGGTGTTAACAAATGCGCAACATTTCACGAAACAAAAGTATTACATCAAATTCCAAATGATAATTCATATTTCTATCCACTGCTGACGTGTGTGTTATTGGTTTTTTTTTTGTGTTGTGTGTATGTGGGTAATTTACTGTTAATATACAGCCAATAAAGAGCAGATCAAGCTTCATACGATCTGGTGAAGAGGTTTATTTGGTTACAATGACAGACTCACATTGCATTATCCAGCATATTATACAGCGATCAAATAAATAAAGCCATGCCCATGAGCACTGATGATTTTAATATGCAAAAAGAGAGAAACATGAGACGAACTGACACAGATATGTGTGAAATCACTGAGACAATGATCAGTTATACAGTTTACAGGCATTCACACAAATATATGACCACAGAATGACCAACGACGTGTGTGTGTGAGTGTGTGTGTGTGTGTGTGTGTGTGTGTGTGGTGTGTGTGTGTGTGGTGTGTGAGTGTGTGTGTGTGTTGTGTGTGTGTGTGTGTGTGTGTGTGTGTGTGTGTGTGTGTGTGTGTGTGTGTGTGTGTGTGTGTGCCTCTCTCTCTACATCTCTCTCTCTCTGCATGTCTCTCTCTCTCTCTCTCTCTCTCTCTGATCATTACAGCTGCTGTCTCTCGTCGTGTGCTGGATAACCTGGATAGGTTTCTCTCTTGTGGGTCACGGCTGGTTCATTTATCATGTTGTTCCTGTTTCCGTTTACAGTGATTTATGTCTTTTAAAACACTTTACCCTGTTCACAAACACACAGGTTCTAGTTCAGATTGAGATTTATGTGTTGTTGGTGATTTCTCTCTACATTAAGCATCTCTATCTGACGCGTGTAATAGAGTTGAGCTGATAAAACACACGCATGAACCAGGAATGGACACGCGTGTTTCTCCACTGAGAAGGTTATTTTTATATTTTTAGTTTTGTATTTGGTATGTTGCAAGTTTTTTAGATAGTTATATTTATATTTTTTTTGTTTGTTACATTGCTTATGTAAATAATAAATTATAAATATTTTTGCAATGATCTATATTTTTAATTTAATAAGTAGTACAATAACATCTCAGTTCAAATCTTTATTCTATTTTCAGTAAGTCAGCTGAAGTACTGCTTAGAGGTTAAGCATTAGGGGTTAAAAGAAATAACTAAAAATAAAATAAAAATAAATAATATCTAAATAAATAATAAATATCAAAATAAAAACTGATTAATGAAATAAACTGAACTCAACCAAGCTATGTTGCTGACTGTCAATTTTATATATCTAAGGAATTTTGAGAGGAAAATCTGAGACAAAGTTGATATTTAAATGAAATATGCCTGGGATGTGTTTCCGGAGCCATTAAAGAGCAACCTGAGCAATAAAATCTTCTTCTCAGGGTTTATATGATCTTCAAATTTAGTGCCGTGAGACGAGAGCATAAAAAGACAATCGTAAGTTACAGCCTTGGTTTTTATTGTGACTTTAATATGCGCTCTTGATTTGGGAAGGTTATGATAAGTTCTCAATCAGCTTCAAACGTGTGATAAAAACCTGAACGCACACAGAAACAACAGCTGTAGGTCACGCTATTTCTGTGTCTTGAAGCTGCCAGTCTTAGTTTCTGTGTGCTCTCTCTCTCTCTCACACACACACACACAGACTCACTCACACACACACACACACACACACACACACACACACACACACATACACACACACACACACCACACACACACACCAACACACACAGACGCACACACACACACACACTACACACACACACACACACACATGCACACACACCCACATACCACACACACACACACACACACACACACACACACCACACACACACACACATACAGACTCACACACAACACACACACACACACCACACACGAACAACACAAAACACACACCACACACACAACACACACAGACTCACTCACACACACACACACACACACACACACACACGAACACACACACCACACACACACACACACACACACACACACAACGAACACACACACACGAACACACACCACACACACACACACACCACGAACACACACACACACACACACACACAACACACACACAACACACACACACATACAGACTCTCCACACACTCACACACACACACATCACACACACACCCCACACACACACACACACACACACAGCTAACGTAATATCAGTCATTTATTTCAGTAGAAGTTCTTAATTTTTTTTATAGAAGAAGGTGGTGAAAATTATTTTCTTCCTTAGTATTTTTGTCTTGTTTTTCTGCACAAATTTAAGTATTGAGTCTTGTTTTCTGGAAAAAAAAAAAAAGAAAAAAGAAAGAAAGTTAATTCATGCTTAAAACTGGAAAAATATCTGTCATAGAAGACAGAAAACTAAACTTAATTCAAAGGGAACACAAATGTATTTTTCTTTTATTTAATATAAATTCAGTACATCAAGTTAAACTAAACTAAATTAAAGAAAGAACAGTTGCTGAAATAAAAATATAGAATATACATATTTATATATATATATAATTTATATATAATATATATATATAATATATATATATATTATATATATATTTATATATATTTATATATATATATATATATAGATATAACTTGATTTAATTCAGTTTTAACTTGATTCTACTAAAATTACTAAATATATATATAATATATATATATCTACTATATACTATTATATATATATATATATATATCTATATATATATATATATATGTAGTAATTTTAGTAGATCAAGGTTAAACTGAATTAAAATTTGAAAAGTGGGCGAGTAGCTGAAATAAGTAAAATCATATATATATATATTTATATAACTAAAATTTGCATGAATTGGAAAACATATATATATATATATATATATATTTTGAAAAGTGGGCGAGTAGCTGAAATTAAAAAATTATTATAGCATATCAGTGATGTCAAAAATGTACCTAATTTTGATTTTTTTTTGGGGGGGGGGGGTTTGTTTTTTCTGTTTTTTTTTTTATTTGTTTTTTTTTTTAAGTAGTTTTTTTTTTGGGTCTTATTGTTTTAGGACTTTATTTTATTGTAGATGTGTTTTTTGGTAGATGTTGGTTTTGGAAACACAATGTCACCAAAACATGGAAATCTGTGTTCACAGATGCATGAAAGTATATATTGAGGACTCAGAATCACAGCAAACAGTGATTGCACACACATGAAGCTCTGATTGTTCCTGTCACAGAGATCCACTCGTCTCTCGAGGCATTTCAACAGTCAGACTGCTTTAATTCAACTATAAACACTCTGTTTTGATTGATAACAGTCCAGCGCTCAGTGAATGTGATTAAAATAGCAACCAACAAAACTTCAGCTCACAAACTTCTGAGAGTATTTGGACACTTTAATCAAAATAAAAATGTCTAAATGTCATTGCATTACTGTTCTTGTTTGGTATTTTAACAGCAATTAAGTCTACAGGCAATTAAGAAAAGTAGTGGCACTGCATACAAACTATATTTAAAATAAAGTAAAAAAAATAATAAAGAGAGAGAGAGAGAGAGAGAGAGAGAGAGAGAGAGAGAGAGAGAGAGAATAGAATTACATATGTGCAATATGTTAATTATAGCACTACGGAACAAAATTATAAATGTCAAAATGTCATTTTATAGGTATTTTAGCAGCAATCAAGTCAAAATAAAAAGAGAAAAGAAAAGAAAATACAGAATCTATCTATCAGAATACAGAAATACAGATGTGCAATACTGTATGTAAATTATTGCACTATAGGAACATTATACAGTATATGTCTGAATGCCATTGTATTACTGTTGTCTTTTTTATTGGTATTATAACAGCAATTAAAACAGTTACGAACAATAGGCATTGCATACAAACCATAAAATAAATGAATGAATAAATAAACAAATAAATAAAACTAAACATTAAGGACAATAGTGGCATTGCCTACAAACCATAAATTAAATAAATAAAATTAATTAATTATCAAGAACAATAGTGGCATTGCATACAAACCATAAATAACGATTAAAAATTTAAATAAATAAATAAATAAATAAATAAAACGTATTCATAATAAAATATAAGTCAAGATAAGATAAGGTAATAAAACAAGAAATAAAACAATACAAATAAAATATAAAATTAAATTAAATTTGAAAATTATAATTAGATAATTAAAATAAAAGACTCTTGCTTTGATCATTTGTAGCTTGATCCAATAACATTTAGATATTTTTAAGTGCGACTAAATAACTTTTTTAAAATCACTTCCAAATAACTTTTATGGGACCGCTGTATGTTCATGCACTGGGAAATTACATTATTTCTGCAGTATAAAACTACACAAGAGATGCAAATATAATGTGGCAAATCACAAAAGCAATTTCACCTCGCCAATAAAATTGATCAGAAATCTAATTCTGACTGATGCATGTGTGTTTGAGGAACAGCAGCTCCCTCTATGGGTGCAACCTCAAAAATACATCAAACAAGCCTGTTTTCAGTTCACTCGAGTTTAAGATAGTTCAGTTCTTCAGTTTTACACCACAGCAGTCTCGTGCTGGCCGTCCTGTCCTTTAGCGCGAGCCTCACCTTGCGCTGTCTGTCTGTTTAGCTAATATTGCACTCAAGGGCTCCATCACAGCAAGGTCAGGCTGGCATATTTAATCACTGCGACAAGATAACACAAAATATTAAACATGGCCGCCAATCAGCTAATCAGGTAATGAGGCCTCTGAGGAAGGTCAGTGAAGGAGTAAGCTAATTAGCACGACGCATTTAAAGCATTCAATCAAGTTAATGCATGGCTTGTACGTGTATGTGGATGTGCTTTTAATTTTAATTTTGGATTATTTTAGGAAATTGCTCCGTGGCCTCTCTGTTGCATGTTAAATAAACTTTCTGAATCGTGTCGCGAGCGCTTCGAGTGTCTCTTGAACAGCTTTACGGCTTTTGGCTGTTAGTTGTGGGTGAGTGATGTTTTATGTTTTTTGTTTGTAGGCGTTAGGAATTATAATTTATTGTTATGACGCTTCGTCAAGCGAGCGGGAAAGCAGCCAATCACAGCCGGCCTTATCTACACTTTTAGTTCTACTTTTCTTTATTGTTTTGTTTTGCTGAACAGCGACGCAACAGAATAACCGTGTTAACCCAGAGGCTATAATCATATACTAATTTTATTTAGGTGAAATGTATATATTATAATTAATTTCAGAAATGTTTTTTCCTTAATATTTAGCATTTTCAGTTTATTTCATGTTACCAATTAATATTCATATCTAAATTATGGAGTATTTTCTGTTTAAAAAAAAATCCATTAATGCAGTACTTAAGTTAAAAATAGAGCAAAATTATTTTAAATCCATTAAACTGATGCAGAATTGTTCCACCTTGTGAAAAAAAGAAAAGAAAATCATGTGTAATAGCTGTTAGATGCCTGTATATATTCTGTGCCGTGTATTCCTTAGTAACTGAGCAGTGTTTTCAGACAAAATATTGTCACCCCTTCATTACTGTGCACTTTTTTCCTGCATTGTGGCTGATTTGTAGATTGTACACACAAAAACATCTCTGTAATTTCTTTTTTTTTTTTTTTTTCCTATTTCCCACTCATTTCCAACACAAGTGTGACTATTTATTGTTGTTGTTGTTATAACCATTTAGCTTTTTCGAATTAAGTCCTCTATTTATTTTTGGCGTCACATAGCGACTATCATAAAAAGTCACAGAGTTTCGTACCATTCGGATGAAGTACCGATTTTTTTAATTTCCAAACATTTTTTCCCGGTATTAAATGACCGAACACACCAGAGGGTTAAATGGCTTTGAGTGGCGCTTGTTTGTGAATTTTACATGAAAGTGCTCCGATCGCGCTGATCCTGTCACAGTAACTCGGGAGTATTATCTTAATAACGTCTCAGGATTATTGTAGCCTAATCTCATAAAAGAAAATGCCATTACGCTCGCTGCTGGATCTGAAAGAAGATTGCATTTTTATTTCCTATATCAGTCATAGCATATTTGAGGCTATTCTCAGT
>NC_056598.1:31248439-31273439 GCF_018340385.1 Cyprinus carpio
TTAAGAGAGTGTGAGGGAATGTGAGCTCAGATGCGTTACTCTTCACGGATTTCTGTCTAATGAAACGCATTACACTCTTAAAAATAAAGGCGCTTCACGATGCCATAGAAGGACATTTTTGTCTAAATGGTTCCATAAAGAACCTTTAACATTTCTGTTTCACAAAAGGTTATTTGTGGCGAAAGAATAAGGTTCTTCAGATTATAAAAAGGTAAGGAAGAGATGGTTCTTAGACTGAATGGTTCTTTGTGGAACCAAAAATGGTTCTTCTATGGCATCGCTGTGAAGAACCTTTCAAGCACCTTTATTTCTAAGAGTGTAGTTCGTTGGATTGATTGATTTGGGCTATTAATGAATTTCTCGAACAATCCAAAGACATTGCGCTGCTTCACTGAAGTTTTATCAGCTTCAGAACATTTGTGCATTGTGTGGATTTCTTTGGCGCTTATTCTGAGGCAGCACCTGTCAATCACACCTCGTAATGCTGACATGCACGCGCATAGTGAACCAGACGCCTGTGCATTGCATTTGTTCCCAGTGCATTGAAATGTCACGCATTCTCGTACTGCTCAGAAACGGAGTCCTTAAATAAGCTCTAATTGTGTTTGCTCGTGACGGTGGCAAACAGTCTGTTTAAAGATTCAGAGCCCGTTGGACATATTTTGGATGCAACACAAGCCCATCAGTTCCAACTCCGATTTGGTTCTCTTGTAGCCCGAAGGGATGCAAAACGGAGCTTAAAAGGGGTCGTTTTAGCTGTCTGAACAATAGATTTTCCTGTGCGTAACAGGGACATTAGTGAGGTTTAAATCGATATGTGTAAATGCATAGATAATGGTGCGTAATGTGTGTCTCTTTGAGTAGGTTTTTGTTTTTTCCATTGCTATTTATATGGAATAATGACTACTTGTTATTTAAAGTTTAATTGAATTACTTTTTCATGAGGTTAAATGTCAATATTTACTTTTTTGCGCAAATTCAGTGATCATATTACTTGAGTGTGCTGTTTTTTAATATATTGATTGTGCTTTTGACATTAAAATCGCATTTGGACCAAAACATCACAGCAAGTGATTGCATATATAAATTTATAACCTTAGAAACTTAGTGTTCCATGCATGTGTTGGAGCAATTGTATTTGTGCGTCAGTTCCTCCGGTGGCCTGCAGGTGGCAGCATGGCTCGTTCAGTGACTGGATGTACTGTATGCATATGTATATCCAATCTGATTTACATCACAGCTGTGCTGCTCTTCATCAAGCTGGGTCTTTATTGATGGGTTTTCTCCGTGACTGCTCTGATCGGATGTGTGCAGATGCGCAGGAGTAAATCAGCAATGACTGATCGATCACAAGAGCTCTCGATGCACATATTAAAAGTGATCAACATGCCAGTAGAAAGTTTTGGCCACTGAGTTCTGAAAAACTAAGCATCCGAGTGAAAAACTTAATTTTTGATTAGTAATATGCATGCTAAGAACTTCATTTGGACAACTTTAAAGATAATTTTCTCAGTATTTAGATTTTTTTGCTCCCTCAGATTCCAGATTTTCAAATAGTTGTATCTCAGACAAATATTGTCCTCCTAACAAACCATACATCAATGGAAACATGATTTATTCCGCTTCCATATGTATAAAAATTAACCCTTATGACTATATTCTATTATCATTACAGGAAGAACATTTGTTCATAACTTTGTTTTCTGAGATGCTGCCATGATAATCTGTCTATAAACCTGTGGTTGTGTAATGTTTGAGTGATTTCTCTTCCATGTGTGTGTATGTATGTATGTGTGTGTGTGTGTGTGTGTGTGTATGTATGTGTGTGTGAAGCACTAACCGCACGTGCTCAGAGGAGAGTCCAGCTCTTTAGCATGCGTGTGATTTATAAGCATCTCTGGTCTCCTCACAGTGCTCCAGCTATCATCGATTAGCGCTGGGTAATTCCTGGACGTGCCGTATAAATATAACACGCGCTCAGGTCTTCCAATAGTTGGATGATTGATGGTGTTGAGTGCCGCAGGGCCCTGACTGACACCCTACTAGTGCTTTAATTCAGCAGAAGACTCGCTCGTACGTTTGAGGCGTCACTCAAAGTCTGTCCGCGGCTGATTACTGCAAACCCATCAAACAGGCTTGAGGAGGAAAAAAAGAAATGCTTCAAACTCTCAAAAGTTCAGCTAAAAGCTTAAAGTATGTCTTAATTTTCTTTTAGTGCTCTTAAGATTGAGCATGCAGAGACATTATGAGTGAGTCATTAAAAGACTTTAACAGCAGGTCTCGTGCACTGAGTGTGATATCTGCTCACAAACGCTTGTGAAACCACTTCACTTCAAAACACAGAGTAGTGATGAAATGGAAAGTTAGGACAAATTTTCACTAAGTGTTACATCAGTATACACAGATATTTAATCTGAAATATTTCATCATACACACACACAAACACATAATAAATATAATCTGGAATAATGAATGTTTATGTTTTTGCTCACCAAGTGTACAGTAAAAATTGTGAAATATTAATAGAATATAAAATTTCAGTTTTCTGTGTGAATCTCTGTTAAAGTGTAATTTATTTCTGTGATGTGCAGCTGTATTTTCAGCATCATTACTCCAGTCTTCAGTGTCACATGATCTTCAGAAATCATTCTTATATGATGATTTGCTGCTCAAGAAACATTTCTGATTATTATCAATGTTGAAAACAGTTGTGCTGCACAATATTTTTGTGGAAACCGTGATACACTGCCAAAAACAAAAATGACACTTTTATTGATCAAGGATGCATTAAATTGATCAAAAGTGCCAGTAAAGACATTTCTAATGTTTCTAAAGATTTCTATTTAAAATAAATGCTGTTCTTCCAAACGTTTTGTTCATTAAAGAAACCTAAAATAATAAAATAAAATGTATCACGGTTTCTCTCTGTGTGATCCAATCATTTACTGCTCTTAAACTCCTCCCTAGAAAGCTCACATTAGACCCGCCTCCATTTCCAAATGCCACGCCCACACCTCAACATCTAATCAACATCTGATGCATAGAACCAAGTCTCCACCAATAATTTTTTTTTTTTTGGATAATCTGTTACACATGAATGTACAGTCAAACCAAAATTCCAGATATAATTCACCTTTGATTCTTTTTTATCATTTTTTAGTGTGTGATTTTTGATATTGTTCATTTATATAAGTGAGGATAGCAAAATCAAGTAAACTGTGACATATTATACCCCAAAATTCTCCACACAGTGGACTTCCAGTAAAATTTGTGATTTTAAGACACTTTGACCTGATCATGTTTTGATTAAGTGTTTTTCTTTAATTGTTAATGCGATCTTTTTCCACCACAGACTGAACAAAATGAATCATTGCTTGGTAATTAGTTGAGCTAAATTGGTTTTATCTAATTGTGTTCTTAAATTTAACAGCTGACAGCTATTCAGCTGAATTCATTACATACCTTACTATCAAAGTTGTCTGGCATTATCAAGATGAATTTGTTATGACACAGTTCTTGTCACATTTTATTACCATTTTCTCAACTATAGCGAATAAACTGTGATAATGTGAGATGTTGAAGATGTCTGAATAAATTTTGGTTTGACTGTATGTCACAATTCTGAAAAAAGATCTGTCATTTCTTGTTTCATTGCATTGTGAGTTATTTGAGAATTTGTGTGCTTGTGTGTGATTTGTTCCTTGGTTCTCGTGATGGAGCTGCACCTGTAGGTGTTTGTCAGAGGACAGACTCAGAGATGAAGCTGCGTTCTGTGTGTCTGTTCACCTGTGCACTGCGGTCGGGACGCACTAATGACTGCGTCTCTGTCACAGCTGACTTTTACTCTGATGAAAACAACAGCAGGTCTTACTCACGTCTTAACAACACATGTCCGAGCCGCGCAACATACACTGACTGCTTGCTTAATATGTTTGTGCTATTATTTGTAAAAGAGCAGGCATGAAATCACACTGAGATGAATATTTAAAGGAACAGTTCACACTAAAATAAGCTGTCATTATATATATAGTTGGTACAAATACAGAATAATAATTTAGTCCTGGTGTCCATGCAATGTGCTGCTTGAAGACAAGAAATGTTTGTCTCATGTAAAAAAAAAAAACCTGTCGGTTTATTCTGAAATTGTTGGTTGATTCTATTAATCAGCTAATCAGTTCACAGGTGTCTTCAAGGAAAAATTTATCTAAAAATGGTCATTCTGTTATCATTTACTCATTTACATCCTTTATTATGTTCCAAACTGGTATGCTGTTTTATTTTAGCATCATTGAGAGATTCTGTTACATTGTTGAAGTTCTGGGTGGTTGCTAGGCTGTTGTTAGGATGCATTGGTGGTTGCTAGGTTGCTCTAGATGGTTGTTAGGTTGTTCAAGGTGGTTGCTAGGATGCATGGGTGGTTGCTAGGAGGTTACAGCATGGTTGCTTGGGTGTTCTATGTGGCTTCTAGGGTGTTGCTAGGATGCATGAGTTGCTAGGTTGTTCTGGGTGGTTGCTAGGTGTTGCTAGGATGCATGGGTGGTTGTTCAAGGTGGCTTCTAAGGTGTTGATAGGATGCAGGAGTTGTTGCTAGAAAAGTTCTGGGTGGTTGCTAGGTTGTTCAAGGTGGTTTCTAAAGTGCTGCTAGGATGCATGTGTAGTTGCTAGGACGCTCTTGGAGGTTGCTAAGTTGTTCTAGGTGGTTTCTAAGGTGTTTCTAGGATGCATGGGTTGTTGCTAGAAAGTTTTGGGTGGTTGCTAGGGTGCTGCTAGGATGCATGGGTTGTTGCTATGAGGTTTCAGCATGCTTGCTTGAGCGTTCTATGTGGTTTCAAAGGTGCTGCTAGGATGCATGAGTTGCTAGGAAGTTCTGGGTGGTTGCTAGGTTGTTCTTGGTGGTTGCTAGATGTTGCTAGGATGCATGGGTGGTTGCTAGGTTGTTCAAGGTGGTTTCTAAGGTGTTGATAGGATGCATGAGTTGTTGCTAGAAAAGTTCTGAGTGGTTGCTAGGTTGTTCTAGGTGGTTGCTCGGGTGTTGCTAGGATGCATGGGTGGTTGCTAGGTTGTTCAAGGTGGTTTCTAAAGTGCTGCTAGGATGCATGTGTAGTTGCTAGGACGTTCTTGGAGGTTGCTAAGTTGTCCGAGGTGGTTTCTAAGGTGTTTCTAGGATGCATGGGTTGTTGCTAGAAAGTTCTGGGTGGTTGCTAGGGTGTTGCTAGGATGCATGGGTGGTTGCTAGGAGGTTTCAGTATGGTTGCTTGAGTGTTCTAGGTGGTTTCTAAGGTGCTGCTAGGATGCATGGGTTGTTGCTAGGACGTTCTGGGTGGTTGCTAGGTTGTTGAATGGTGGAAGTTCTGGGTGGTTGCTAGGTTGATGACATAGAACAACCTAGCAACCACCCAGAACTTCCACCATTCTAGGTGGTTGCTTGGGTGTTGCTAGGATGCATGGGTGGTTGCTAGGGTGTTGCTAAGATGCATTTGACTACCAGCATTCTTCAAAATGTCTACTTTTGTGTTCCGCAAGTCATGATCATTTTGAATTTCTGTCCCTTTAAATTTAGTAGGGAACATCAGAGGCTATAAACCAGGCTCAGTCCTGGAAAATCTTCATAAATATCAGAGAAATGTCCTGCTCCGTTGAGTGTTTATACATTTACATACAGTCATAACCATGGAGAAAGTGGTAGATTTTATATATTGTCTGAGTGATAAACCTTCATATCTCTGGTTGAGCATCTGATGGCTCAGATCTCTATTGAAGCTCTGCAGCAGAGTTTCATACACTGGCTCGACTTCATTTGAGCTGTTTTACCTGGCGCTGAGTGACAGACGCCGCCGCGGCTCTTATCTGGACTGAAGAAACGCGGCGGCTGGCCGCTGGAGATAAACAGCCATTTATTTGCGGCAGTGGTTTGAGTTCTGCTGGCGGCCACTTGCTGGGCTTCTGTTTTAGTGGCCCCAGCGGTTATAGAGCCGGTTAAGAGGTGATGAAGAGCAGAATCTTTCTCTGCGCCACTGGAGAATGAAATTAAATATCTGAGTGTTCTGGAGACGATGGGAGCCACGGCACCTGCAGCCAAACGCTAATAAAACACATCCGTCAGTGATTAATGACACACAGAGGCTGTTCTTATGGAAACTTCTCTCATGGTACGCCGTTCTGTTATTTTAGAGACAGAAAAATATGTGGGCGAAACATATGTGTCCTACATGTATTTATCTAACCTACTGTTCACCAAAACTCTTACAGTGTCATCTTGTGCTGCTATCAGATAATGATCGAGTTCCCTTCATACTTCTGGATAATTGAACCAGATGTGATATATATTTAAGAAATACCTGTTATAAAAAGTTCTTGTTTAGCAAGATTGTCCACTTGTGTCCAATGTAGTGTTTTGATTGAGTTGTTTTTTGCTGCTCAGAATTTAATTTAAATCCCTTTTCCGTTTCTGAATTTGAATTGTAACAAACAGAATGCAGAATCACGATTCAAATTTGAATGTAAGGAAGTTTGAAGAAATTCTTATGACTGTAATTTTTAACTATAAAAGCAACGTTTATCCAGATAAACTCTGAATGTTGGATTGACGAGGTTTAGTTTAAGGTTACTAACCATAACCCTACGTGGGTGGTTGCTAGGTGGTTTGTATGCGGTTGCAGCATTGTTTCGTTTTTTTTAAGATAAACTCTGAATGTTGGATATGCAGCTGCAGCATTTTTAGGGTGGATAACCCTACGTGGGTGGTTGCTAGGTGGTTTGTATGCGGTTGCAGCATTGTTTTTAGAGAGTTTGGGAGTTCAGGGTGGTTGCTAGGTGGTTTCCTTTCAGTTGCGGGATGGTATCTAGGGCATTCAGGTGGTTGGTGGGATTTTCTAGGTGGTTTCTAGGGTGTTGCTAGGAGGTTGCTTGTAAGTTCAAAGTGGTTGCTAGGTGGTTGCTAGTAGGTTGTTTAAAGTCCCATGTATATAAAGATGTATGTAGTTTAGGTGGTAGTTTATGGGGTGTTGCTAGGATGTATGGGTGGTTGCTAGGAGTTTGCAGCATGGTTGCTAGGATGTTCAGGGTGGTTGCTAGGGTGTTCTAGTTGGTTATTAGTGTGTTGCTAAGATGCACAGGTGGTTGCTAGGGTGTTCTAGGTAGTTTATAGGGTGTTGATAGGATGCACGGGTGGTTGCTAGGGTGTCGTTAGGATGCATTGGTGGTTACTAGGGTCTTATAGGTGGTTTATAGGGTGTTGCTAGGATGCACAAGTGGTTGCTTTGGTATTCTAGGTGGTTGCTAGGATGATGTTTGAAGTGCCACTTACATAAATATGTATGTAGTTTAGGTGGTTTCTAGGGTGTTGCTAGGATGTGTGGGTGGTTGCTAGGGTGTTGTACGTGGTGGCAAAGAGACAGTTTGAAGTGTCACCTTTATACATTTGTATGCAGTTTGGTTTGTGGATAAGAATGCATCACATGTGTTGGATTTCTTTAAATTACAATGCAGTACTAAATTGTAAATTCCTTTTACTGAATTTCAGATTCCAATGTCTTTTTTTCAGTTCAGACTCAAACGTATGATCTGAAAGGGAATCATTTCTTCATGTCTGAGTTTTGATTCAGCTGTTCTAATGTACTTGAGTATTTTTGAGTTTTTTTGGGGTTTATGTGTGTTTTTGTGCTGTTAATCTGGTGATCAATTGAAGATTAGCGGTTGAGTGCTGGACTGATGAGATAGTATGATTGTGTAAGTATGTTTGTGACGTTCATGTGACATTTCAGTATGTTACACACACTCTTTATCATGCTGTACAGCAGTGTGTGTGTGTGTGTAATGCGATGTCACAGTAATTGGCCTTGAGATGTGACCGTGTGTGACAGCGCTGGACAAACACACACACACTAATTACACACAGACGTGTTCAAATAAAGAGGGTAAAAGCTAATGAATCACACAAACACACTCACGCACACAGACTGACTAATTGGCACACGAGAGCGAGAGACAGACAGACAGGCAGATATTGGCTCCGTTTCAGACCCGAGTGAACTGGACTCTCACTCACTAACTAGACAGCATCCTAACTGATATAGAGCCTCATAAGAGAGTGATTTGAGACTCTACAAGATTCATACAAGAGTTGATTCCAGATGAGTTTGACATGAGCCTGTTTCATGATATTTTCCAGCATTGTTCTTGCTTTGTCCATCTTTTCTCATTTTAGTCAATATTTTCTGTTTTCTTTTAAACATCCCTGAAACGTTGTGATGCACAGTGTGAGACTTAAAAACTCGTTTTCAGAGAATATACTGTATATTATGATGTGTGTTTGTTACTCTATTGGCTAATAGTTTTGTTTTGTTTTCTGGATAAGTGTATTTTACTAAAAAATCTGTGAAGTTAACTTGCTAAACTCCATCTAAAATGCATTTTGCTTTAAATTTATTATGCATGCCGTTTTATGAGCTCATGTTTTATTATTATTATTTTACTGGAAAATTAGAAAAATATTTATTACAAAAATGATTTTTGCATGGCTGGATGGATTTTTTGCAGTGCACTGCATGCATTTTAACAGTGAGCATATGATGCTTTACGATGCATCACGAGACATCTTTACTGCACTCATTAATTTGAAAGTATTTTGTCTTGTTTTCTAGTAGAAACATCTAAAACATCCTTAAAGGAGCAGTTTGACCCAAATCTAACATTTACATCTTTTACAAAAGGAGAAAACTGGGAATAAACCAGCATTTTTGTATTTATTATACAGAGTAAAATCTGGGAGATTAAAACATATATTCTCAGTATATCTTTTAAATTCCCCAAAATAAAGTCATACAGCTTTAGAACGACTTGAAGGTGAGTAAATGATAACCAAATATTCATTTTAAAAGGGATAAATTACCTTCAGATGCAGAACTGTGTGGGATTTGATTTTTTTATATATTTTTTTTTTATTGTTCTATTTTAGAGAGTGTATATATTGATGTGTGTTACTGTATTGGCAAATATGTAATTGCCATGAAGTTGAAATACTTGCTAAACTCCATGTAAAATAATTTCATAATTATCATGTTTGCAGTTTTTGGGCTTTTACTGGAAAACAAGTCTAAAATATTGATTATGAAAATGATTTTCCAGTCAGTGTTTTGTCTTGTTTTGCAGTAGAAACATCTACATCCTTCAAGGAATAGTTCACACAGAAAGACATTCTATCATCATTTGGAAAAAGAAAAACATTGGGATTTGGGACCAAACAATTGAACCCCATTGACTTGCCAAAACAAAACTGAGAGCCATTTCTCAAAATTTCATCTTTTATGTTCCTCAGAAGAAATAAAGTCATACAGGTTTGGAATGACATGAGGGGGAGTAAATGATGACAGAATGATCATTTTGGGCTGAACTGTCCTATTAAAATAGGATATATTTACTTCAGATTGAAAACTCTGATATTTTCAGCTTGTTTTCAGAGAGAATATCCTGATGTTGATTTGTTTTACTCTACTGGGAAATTCTCTGGTGTAACTGAAATGAAATTGTCATGCTAAAAAACAATATTACAATTATTATGCTTGCAGTTTTATGAGTTTATATGAGACAAATATTGATTAAAAATGACTTTTGCATGATTGGATAGATTTTTCACAGTGCATTGTGGGATTGAAGGATGCATGTGATGCAGGTCTAGGCCACATGATCGCTCTGCTTTCATTCTAGCAGTGAGTTTATGATGCCTTAAAATGCTTCATGCAACATCTTCATTGCACTCTTGTTTTTCATTAGAAATCCCTCATAAGTTGACATGCTAAACTCCATATAAAAACATGTTTATAGTTCTTATGCATGCAGTTTTATGAGCTTTTATGAGACAATTTTTTTTTTTATTTTTTTTTTTGGGGGGGGGGGTCAATTTTTTGCAATGCATTGAAAGTTTGTTCTCTGTGAAGGATGCATGTGTTGCTGCATCAGAATTAATGAAAAATCAGGTCTAGGCCACATGATCACTCTGCCTTCATTCTAGCAGTGAGCTCATGATGCCTTGAAATTCTTCATGCAACATCTTTATTGCACTCTCTCTTTTTTGCAGTGCGTTATGGAATTGCCCTCTCCGTGAAGCATGCATGCGATTCTGCATCAGAATTACTTCACAATCAGCTCTAGGCCTTCATTCTAGCAGGATGCTTGAAAATGCTGCCTGTGCGTTCTGGGTTTGGAGCTGATCCATGGGTGTGTGTATAAAGGCAAATGATACAGCAGAGGACTATTTTAGGGATACAAACCGAGAGTTAGAGAGGGAAACAGATGCAAGTACAAGCACGAGGGATTTTAATAACGCGATGGCGGCCGCGCTCGAGTAATTTCCCATCACCATACAACAAGTTGTTATGCAGCGGACTGTGTTTACGCGAGTTAACATTCAGAGGCGGCGGCGAGCAAGAAGGTCCAGACACTCCAGAAAATAGCGCTAATTAATGCTCCAAGGGTCTGCGTTCGCTCTAGTGGTGAGCGCGAGGTGAGAGGGAGTTTGGATGGATGGATGCGGAGGGGAGCGCGGTCTGCGCGGTTAACAGTGGAGTTGGCGTCCTCTCGGCACGATTTGACGGAAGGTGTGAAAGCGCCACGCTTCGCCAAAGCTCGCTGTTTATTTTTGCGCGCCGCCGAGTTTTTCATGCCAGCGCGTTAATGAGCGGCAGCGAAGGTTGCCAGATAATTGAAAAATGGAGACTCTAAGTGAAAGCAGTGAGTATTGGTGGCTGATGCCTTGTCCAAATACCCACACTTGCGTGCTTTGACTACGATGGCCGAGAGAGCTCAACGCGCTGCAACTTCAGAACACACATGCAAATAGAAAAAGCACCAGCAAACCAAGTTTGGTTGTGTTGTGTAGTTCACACAGAAAGACATTCTATCATCATTTGGAAAAAGACAGACATTGGGATTTGGGACCAAACAGTTGAACCCCATTGACTTACCAAAACAAAACTGAGAGCCATTTCTCAAAATTCATCTTTTATGTTCCTTGTGTTTGGTTGTGTTTTGAGCATTTGCAGGTGCGTGTTGTCAAGTGTGTTCTTAATTTGCAGGTGCTTTTAATATTTGCATCGCATTGAGCTCTCCTGGCCACCGTATTTGACCACTGGATTACTTATGTGACTCTGGAGCACAAAACCAGTCATAAGGGTCAATTTTTTTGAAATTGATATGTATACATCATCTGAAAGCTGAATAAATAATCTCTCCATTGATGTCTGGTTTGTTAGGAGGACAATATTTGTCTGAGATACAACTATTTGAAAATCTGGAATCTGAGTGAGCAAAAAAATCTAAATATTGAGAAAATCATCTTTAAAGTTGTTCAAATGAAGCTCTTAGCAATGCATATTACTAATCAGAAATGAAGTTTTGATATATTTATGGTAGGAAATTTACAAAATATCTTCATGCAACATGATTTTTACTTAATATCCTAATGATTTTTGGCATAAAAGAGAAATGTATAATTTTGACCCATACAGTGTATTGTTGTCTATTGCTACAAATATACCTGTGCTACTGATGACTGCTTCTGTGCTGCAGGGACACACATATTACGTATTTCCTGTATTTGGCCCAAGTGTTGAAGTGAGCATGATATGGGATCCCATTTCTGCCACTGAGTAACAAATGAAAAAAAAAGGTTATCGTGTCTTTTTATCTCACAATTCTGACTTTTTTTTTTCTTGCAATTTTTACTTTACATCTTGCAATTCTGACTTTTTCTCAAAATTGTGAGATATGAACTTGCAGTTGGGAGGAAAAAAGTCAGAATTGTGATATAAAAAGACACGATAACCTTTTTTATTTGTTATTCAGTGTCGGAAAGGGCTTCCATAGGATGAAGACCACAGGTGTGTGTCGAACTTTTCATCACCTGATGGGACACACTTATAGTGTTGTAAAAATGCAAGTGTTTGCATAGCTTTATTATTATTTTAAATACTTACATTTTAAAACCAACTTCTAAATGTCTGTTCAGTAGTCCCTTTAACAGATGACACAATTTAATTTGTGGTGCTACTAATTAAGTGATAAAAAGCAGTTGTAAATGTTGTACAAAATAAATATCACCACTACTCGTCTTTATAATAATTTGTTTTTCCACCAAATTATATGCAATATCTAATTATTTGTGTCCCTGCAGCACAGAAGCAGTCATAAGTAGCACAGATATATTTGTAGCAATAGACAACAATACATTGTATGGATCAAAATTATGTCACATCATATTAATTAATTATAGAATTTTGTATAATTTAATCATTTTAATATTACTTTATTTTGTAATATTATTTTGAAATAATATTGTACAATTATTCTGTATCATATTTATTCATGTATTATATATCTTTTTTATTATTTTTACTACTCTGAGTCTGCAATGAAATTGCATTTGCTGCTAAAATAGTGCATTAAGTAATAAATATATGAATAAATGAGTAAATTAACTAATTTAGCTTAAATTAGATTTTTTTAAAGAAATTTTATTAATGTCCATTTTTGTCTTTCAAATATTAAACAAAGAGCTTAATTGCTTTTTATATTCTTTTTTTTTTTAATATTGTTAAATTATTCTATATATGTAGTTTATTTATTGACATTTTTTTTATTATTATTATTATTATTATTATTCTATTGTCTAACCATAGTAAAAAAAAAAGTTTTTTTTTGTTATTTTTATTGTTATTATTATTATATTTTGTAACCATAGTAAAAAAGAGCAGCAGATTTAATGTGTCCGTGTGAATCTGGTGTGTCCTCGTCTCGTTGAGTTTGTGTTACAGGTGTGGACATCCAGCCATATGAAAATATATCCAGAGGCGAAATTCTCCATTACTGTCACCGCGCGTCTGTGTTTGCCACATTAACGCTTCTGTCCTGGTTATTAATGCATTAGTGTTAATGCTGAGTAGGTCACATTAACATTTCTACTGTCATTATGTGTGTGTGTGTTTGGATCATTACTATACGGCTGCAATCGGGTCAGCGCTTTACAGTTTGTGTTTTTACTCAACACGCAGTAGATGCATGGAAATATTACAGTAAACAGACATGCAGGGAATTAGAAGAAATATGGAATGTAAACAAAATCCACACACCATACACATTGCAGTAAAAGCACATAATTAGAGTGATTATTATAAATGAGAGTAAATAATGAACCCAATCTGTGCTGTTCACAAACATGAGCTGTTGCGTACCGAATGTTATAAAGCACACAGAGCATAAGTCTGTTTTCCTCTATATTCAGCTCCAGTGAAGATCCTGCACTGCGTTCTTCAGATGCTTCTCTGGAGATTAAAACAGTTCCAGATGTTGAGTGTTTTGAGCTCTTCTAGCAGTGCAATCCTGATTTTACAATCTTTCAAACAGATTTGATTAAATTGTGCCTGGTTCTCTTAGGAAATTCTGTTCTGCAATTCTGCAAACATTGTCAAAAAAAATTCTTAAGAGAGTCAACTCTGGGAAAAAAAACTTTGAAAACCTTATTTAGGCTTTTTAAATGGCTCTTTTATACTATTTTAGCTTGTTTCTCACCATGAGAATAGCCAAGGAAGCTGGCATGTTGATAAAATGCCAACCAAACAATGCAATCAGGATTGTGCATGTTTTTGTGTTCCTTGTATTGTAATGTCTGTTTCATTCATACTGGACTCCAGAGGGCGCCCTCGCGCATAAACTCCACACATGCATCACAGAAGTAATAGAACTGATGACGTTCCAGGAAATCCCTAAACATGGAGACAATAAACACACTATTGTGACAACACAAGGTTTATCTATGTTTTTAGTTCATCTTCGGTATTTTTATTAAAATAAAGTATACTTCTAATGCAATGTTAATTGACATAGGATTTCTGCCTCATTCTGTGATAAGACACCAGGTCTGGTCACAAAAAGAAGTTGTTTCAAACATTCAAATGATGTTATAAAGTAAATTTGGAGTAAAAGTATGTCAATAAATGGTATATTTGTTGGACAACAGGTTTGGAAACAGGCTCAAACACATGTAATAATTCTTATCGTGGGGAGCAGTTTTACCAGTATATAACAAACGATAAGATATCGCCCCTCCATCCCTGTTAGTTAGAGTTAGTTAAACCTGTGTGTTTGCGTTTAGTTAAAGCATAATGTTTTTAAACCCATTTGAACTTTACTTAAGTTACATGAGATTCAGCTTGATTTTGAGTCTGTTTAACATAATTTAAACTAAGATGACTTATACAGTTTATTTGGTTACACTTAAAAAACTTTAAGGCAGCTATTAAAGTTTTTAACTTGAAGCAGATTTTTTTTTTTTTTTTTTTTTTTTTTTTTACATATTGATAAGGATTTAGATTTTCTTTGATATGTTTTTTTTTTTCAAATGAAATGGTCAGCATAACTGTGAAATAAAATTATAAATTAATACTTGATGCATTTATTTAATTTTATTTAATCAAATAAATTTAATTATTTGTTTTTAATTTATTTTATTAATTTTATGAATAAATGTATTTATTTATTTATTTATATTTGTAGTAATTTATTTATATTATAATTTATATTGCCATTTTATATTTAAGTTTATTTTGTTTTAACTAAATTTTTATTTTATTTTATTTTATTTTTTTTTTTTATATATTTTTTATTTTATTTTATTTTATTTTATTTTTTTTTTTTTTTTTTTTTTTTTTATTTTTTTTTTTTTTTTTTTTTTTTATTTTATTTTATTTTATTTTTTTTTTTATTTTATTTTTATTTTATTTTATTTTATTTCTCAGTCCTGGGATTTATTTAAATAATACATTTCAGACTTCACTCAAACTGCTAAATTATGCAATTTTTCAGCTCAATATTAAATTTAACAAAAAAAAAAAAAAAAAAGCTAAATTGAAGCACAATCAGTAGTGGTGTCAGATTTTTGTTTCTCACTGTGTGTCTTCAGTAGTGTTTTACTTCCACATATTCCATATAGTTTTTATTAATAATTTCAGACAGTACTGGAGTTCACATGAAAAGCAAAGAATACTAAACAAGCAAACAAACTAAACTCTGAAGTCACACTCGTCTGCCATTAGCTCCAGTGAGAGATCGATCAAATAAAGATAGGTGTGTGTGTGTGTGTGTGTGTGTGTGTGTGTGTGTGTGTGTGTGTGTGTGTGTGTGTGTGTGTGTGTGTGTGTGTGTGTGTGTGTGTGTGTGTGTGTGGAGTCACGCTGCTGCTCTGTGAACAAACGCTGTGAGCCGACAGTCAATGACCTCTTTATCAGGGAAACCTGCCTGGAATCCATTAAGCAGCGCGAGCGAGAGCCTGTATCTCAATAGCTATGATTCCATCCCCCTTTTTTTATGTGCATTTCGAAGTATCGCATCAGAAACTAATGATGGAAACGCCAGATTTCGAATAAAAATCCCTTAATTCACTAATTAATGCACACCAATCTCACCAATACGTCTAAAAGTGTTTATAACCTGAGTGCTTTAACTCCAGACAAAAACATTCAGCTTCAGGTCAACATCTCAAGACCGAAGCTGCAAACTTTAGAAACTTGACGAGAAAGTAAACCCAAAAATCATTGCTCTTTCATATAAATCCTTTATGCACTTTTATTAGTGCTGGGCAATGATTAATCGCAATTAATTGCATCCAAAATAACATTTTTCTGTACATAATATATGTGTGTGTACTGTGTATATTTATTATGTTCATATAAATACACACGCATACAGTGTATATTTTGAAATGTAAATATTTTTTCATATAATTTATATTATTTATAAATATATTTAAAATATAAACATAACATTTTCCTTAAATATATACATGCGCATACACACACACACACACACACACACACACACAAATATATTTAAAGTATAAAGATATATATATTTTTTATGTAAATAAATAAATTAAATGATGTTATTAATGATTATTAGTTGTTGAGCAGCAATTTTTTTTTATTTTATTTTTTTTTATTTGTTTTTAATTCATTTATTTATTCTTTCATGCATTTATTTTTATTTACAAAACTTCATTTTAAATAAAAATGTTTTCATTGATTTTTTTTATAAAAATTTATTTGCATATCATGCTAAATAAATGAAATACTTTTATTTGTTTAATTCATTTTATTATTCATGCATGCATTTGTTTATTGTTATGTACAGTACTTCATTTATTTAATTGTAAATGTTTTTTTTTGCATATCATGTCCAGTAGATTACTAATACACAATGATTCTTAACATTTACTCACGTCACGTGAGTCACGTTTGTATGTAGAATTGAGGCGTTTATGAACTGAGTTGTAACTCTGCTGAAGGTAGGTTAGTGTCGGCTGTGTGATCCTGAGGTTCCTCATCGTTTATTCTTCTCTTCTCTGTCCTGTTCATCGCAGCATCACCTTCACGGCGAGCTCTCAGTGCATCAGCCCTCACCTCTTTCCACCTCAGCTCTATTATTATCATCATAAATAAACGTCAGGCCGCATTAATACTGCATGGCGTGAAGCTGTGTTTCTGTGTGAGCGTGTGACGGCTGGGCTTTTATGCATTCATGTGCCCATGATCTATCTGAATGTTCGCTCATAAACCAGCGCTGTGGAGGTTTTTCTGCTGAGCAAAGCAGAACGGTTAATCTGCAGCATGTAGCGTCCTATTTCTTGCAAGCACACTCCATATATAACACTGTTTTTGGAACTGAGGATGCACAAAGGATGGGCCGACAGGGATGGGGACGTTTATTTCTCATAAAGATAAAGCGCTTTATCTTGTGCTATGGCCTATTTCCACACACACACACACACACACACACACACACACACACACACACACACACACACACACACACACACACACACACACACAAAGAGCCAGAGGGAGTGTGTGAGGAGAGATTTCCCATTGTGTCGCGCACATAAACTTCTGAAGTCGTTCTCCACACATCTGTCTGCCTCTTAAAAGGCTTTTTTTCAAACACTTTTCACTTTACTGAAAAACTCCAACTAACAAACTGCATTTGTAATGAGCAACTTCTGGATGAGCGAGAAGAGGAACACTAGTAAAGATCCTTTGGGAGGTTTTTAATAGGCTTTTTCTGCCAAAACGATGATGGTTCTGGAAGCAGCTTGTGCTTCTAAACCCACAAACGTGCTGCTTCATGTTCTTTCTGTATTTTTGCCTGGTTTAAACGTGTTTTATGTCCAAAATAATTCATTTGAGTCTTATTTTGGCATTGTTTTTTGCTTCATGAGCTGCAGGTGTAAACTGTAATAGATTATTTAAATTAATTATAATTATTAAAATGATTTACTACAATTAAATTATTAAATCAAAAGAAATTATTGAACTGGTAGATTATTATACAGTAAAATGATTAATAATGTATTGTTAATTTTTAACTAATAATTAATTTTTAAATTTTATATTCTCCTTTTTTTTCTTTTTTTTTTTTTGAAAAAGCTGTTTCTCATAGCAACAACAGCAGGCCCTGTTTCTCAAATAAAGAAAAAAAAAGAATAACAATAGTTCTTATATATATATATATATATACATAATTAATGCAATTATTGCAATAACGTAATTAATTAGTAGATTATTATATAAAAATAAATGATTAATAAATAAATATTTTATTTTTTATTTTAATATTTTAGAAATATTGTAAATTATTAATTAATACAGACTTTTCCCCCCTAATAAAGCTTTGGGCAACCGCACAGCAGCACTCATTGTGAAAGTGAGTCCTGCATGTGTAAACATGATTCATATTTTCTTTATGAAATCAATTTTTTTTTAATCTAGAGGTGTGTGAGTGTCTCCAGAGAGCAGTAAATACATGCATAAAGCCACATTGATTGATGTTTTTGACTGAATATTTAGTAACTACAGCAGACAGACTACTGTCTCTCTCTCTCTCTCTCTCTCTCTCTCTCTCTCTCTCTCTCCACAAAGCGGTTGAATATAAAGAGTAAAACTGGAGTGATTAGACTCTTCATTTGTCCAGTGGCAGTCCAGAATCGCTGCCAGTTCCAGTGTTTTATCAGACAGAATGGCTGTTATCGGTTCCTCAGGTGCAGTGACACGTCTCTGTGTCTTTATTGCTGCTCTCTATGATTTCTGCCATCTCTCAACCGTTAATACAGTAACTACACTGATGGCAGTGTGTTACACTCACAGTGGGATGATCAGGGTCTACAAACCCTCCTGCTTTCCCTTCTTTTGGTCGGCAGTATTTATTACAGAACGTGTCTTTGTTGAGTAGGAACCACCACTCGCTCAGTGAAAAATAAAGGGACATGGTGATGGAAAAGAATATGAGATGGCATGATAAATAGTTTTAAAGCTTTTGCATTTACATTAATATGTCAGTATTTCCCATTCTTTTTTGAGATCTGTGAAACCGATAATGTGGTGACTTTTTACACATTCTTTTTTTTCTTCCAGGAAACAGAAGAAAAAGTAAATTACCTCATTGACAGTAATTGTTGTTTCAGTTGCTGTGACGAGAATTTTTCTATTAGCAAAATAAGACCATCAGCATTGCATGAACAAACACATTTACATTGGCTAAACAAAGTATCTTTCCTGAGAAGAACTCAAAAACTATTGTTGAGGGAACTCCAAAATCTTACTGCATCAAGTTGCCTTATTTTTATTCACAAGCTGCTGTTGCCCATGAAATAAAAAACACATACAGTAGTGACCAGGGACTGTCACACTCCAAAAAGCATGACAAAATAAACCATTAGTCCGTATGATGTGTGCAGTTTGATCAGTGTTGGGGAAAGTTACTTTTACAAGTAATGCATTACAATGTTGCATTGCTTTCTCAGAAAGTAACTAATTGTGTTACTTCTTATGGAAAGTTGCGAGTTATGTTACTTTTGCATTTTTTTTTTATCTGGGCTTGCTTGTTTTGTTTTGTTTTTCTTTAACATAAAAGAGTTAACATAAAAGCCCTTTCGCACCAAAAGTGAAATGAATAAGCCTTGGGCTAAAGGAAATGTAAATTCACATCTGTACAGCTTTTGTGTTCCAAAGAAGAAACATCATAGGAGTTGGACCGGCGTGTGCTGTACTAATTGATTTCTCTGGGTGAAAAGTTTAGAAAAGCCCTACAAGGTGTTACATAAAGCAGCAATGAATCTTTATAAGCCTTAGTCTGTCACATTAGGACTTGTGAAGTGTCTTTGGCCATCATCATCAGGGACAGTGCACCAGTTTAGATGTAATACTGCTCAATGAGAGCATATGGAGAGCTTTTTTAATCTTTAGTTTGTCTTCTATTGTTAATGCAGAGGTCTGCAAGATCTCACACCCTGCTTTTTCCTCTCACACACTCCCCATGTCTTTTTTTATTCTCTCTTATGTCTCTCATTTGCTCTGTCTTTCAGCTTTTCTTTTAAACAAGTATCTCTCTCTCTCTCTCATATAATAATAGAGTGATCTAGTTCAGGGTCGGGTTAAAGTACACTGTCCGTACTGTATTCACCGACGTCTTTCTTTAGCAAGAGAATGCTGAAATGTGAATTTTACAGGGAATAGTAATTAACCATCAACCTCTGAAATATATACTGAAGACCAGTGTTGGGGCAACAAATTACAGGCTGCGTAATCAGGTTACTTTGTTCAAGGAACTAGTAAAGTAACACATTACTTTTTAATTTAGAAGGAAATATCTGCGTAACATTTAAGAAAAAATAACTCTAGTTACTTTGTTTCTCATGTATTGAGTGACAGCTCTGGTGTTGCCATGGTGACAGAAATCAGGAGTAAGTGCAGAGTGTTGTGTGTGAACATGATCTTACTGTAGTTCTAGACTAATTATGAACATGTATTTACTCAAAAAACAGTTTCAGTATTCCTCAAACCAATAAAAACAGTCAAATGCAAACTCAGAATATTAGACAAACTTGCAATAATTAAATATTTTAAATAAGACAAATATCATTTATGTATTTAATTCCATTTTTTAACCAATGTCTTTGCTGCTGACCTTCGATGATCCAATTCAACCATACTAATAGGCAAAAATTACATTTTATTAATTGCTTTATAGTGTTGAACTTTATTCTCCTGCCTCATATTCTTCATGCGATTTTGTTTTTTTCAGAATTTAGCAGTAAGAAATTACTCATCATCCAGTTTTGTATATCGACTATGCATTCCATTAGTTTTTCCAATTGGTATGTTTCGCTGTTCCGTGAAGAAATGTAGAGCTGAGTATCATCAGCATAACAGTGAAAGCTAACATTGTGTTTTTGGATAATTTCTCCCAGGGGTAACATGTAAAGCGTGAAACTTAACGGTCCTAGTACTGAGCCTTGAGGTACTCCATACTGCACTTGTCATTGATATAATACATAATTAAAAATTGTAATTCTTTAAGAATAAGAATATAGATACAAACCTGCAATAATTAAATATGTTAAATAAGACAATTTTCATTTATGTATTTAATTCCATTTTATTAAAACCAATATCTCTGTTACTGACTTTCGATGATACAATTCAACCATACTAATAATCAAAAATGACTTTAGATAAACAACATTTGTGTTTCATTATTGCTGAAGAGTGTTGAACTTTCTGCTATTGTGTCTTATTCTTCATGTAATTCAGAAGGTGCTTTTACATTTGCAAAAAACAAAACTTTTTATATTATAAACAAAAATGCAAGCCCATCTCAGGTGATAAAAAGTGACAAAATAGTAACACAATACATTACTTTCCTTAAAAAGTAGATAAGTAATGCAATTAGTTACTTTTTATGGAGTAATGCAATATTGTAATGCATTCCTTTTAAAAAAAAGTTACTTTTCCCAAGACATCCTCATGTGAATTGGGACAAGGCCAGTATATTAAAGGGTTTGTGAGGAATAATGGTTTCCTTGATCTTTTGAGATCCTATCCACTCCAGGTGATTGATCTGTATATTGAATATTGAAAATTTTGAAATTTAGTTGAAATATAGTTTTAAATACCGTTTTGTGTGCATCACCATGTCCTGTTAAGATCATACTTTATGTTTAAGAACTCAAAACATGTTCTCCAGTCCAAAAAAGAAGCATTTATTGAAACTAAACACCATCAAAATATTGTGTTTGAAATGTAAGCTGTTCATTGAAAATCTTCCCGTCCGCTGCAGCTCTTCAATCTCATTAATATGCACATGTTTACAATGAACTTAACAGCATGCGGGTTGTTAGGGTATTTTATAGTGTTCCTTTAAAACAGGAGATTTTATCTCAGAGTTTTTTTATGACTGTTGGTGTAAAAGTGTTTCGCTCACTGCAAAAAAACTGATCTTCTTAGTATTGTTGTCTTGTTTTCTAGTACAAATATATAAACATTCTTGACTCAAGATGCATTTACTTGACCGGTAAAATGACTTAAGATTTTAAGTCTTGCTTGCTTAAAAAAAAATATATATATATATATATATATATCAAAATTTGTTAGTTTTTGCTTAAAACGAGCAAAAATATCTGGCAGTGGGGCAATAAGAATAATCTTGTTTAGAGTTTGAATTAAGATTACTTTTCCTACCCCATTGGCAGATATTTTTGCTTGTTTTAAGCAAAAACAAATTAAATTTTGATCTCTTTTTTTTTTTTTTAGAAATCAAGACTTAAAATCTTAAGTCATTTTACCGGTCATGTAAATGCATCTTGATTCAAGAATGTTTATATATTCGTACTAGAAAACAAACAAAAAAAACAATTTTTTGCACTGCAGATTGGCAGTTTCTGACAGAGTTAAACTGTTCCTCACTTTCAGGACACCTCTGCCTTTTTACCCTAAAATCAAATGCTTCTTTCCTTGTGAAATTTTCGTGGCTTTCATACGCGCTATGAGAGGCAATTTCCTCCCCGACAAAGAGGGTCAGTATCAGCGGCGCTCCGTTCCATCCCCGTTTTCTGGAAGAATTATCCGGAATCGAGGAAAGCCATTTTAGAAAGGGCCTGACTAATCACCGTAAGGGGCTTTTGGGAGGTACGGCTCATAAAGAAGCACTCCGGCCCGCAGATAAGACACACACAGCCTTATCTAGAATAATACTCTCACACACTTCTGAGCACTTACAATTGCATCACACGCTGGATTAGCCTTGTGCCGAGGAACTCGAAGGCCTCGAGCAGAGAGAGCTGAATTTATTAGCTCTGCTCATTACGTTACGCTTTGTAAAAACATTTATCATGCCTAACAAGTTGTTTATGTTAGCCAGGAGAACATTATGTAGCCTTGTCTCAAATACGTCAATTACGCTCCGCCACCGGATGATTATTTTTAGGTTTTGGTGACGATACGGATATAAACGCCTCGTGTTTGTAGTGCACTTTTGTAATTAATTAATTACAAAAATGAATTATTAAATTAGAAGATTATTATATAATAATAAATATATTTTTAATTCAGATAAAATTAATACATTTTATACATAAATTAAATTATTTTAATTTTTAGTTTGGTGTTATTAAATTAAAATAAATTATTAAATTTGCATATTATTAAACAATAATATAATAAATAATGAATGTTTAAATGGTTATAAATATTGTAAATTATGAAGTAATTAATTAATTAATTATTATTATTTGCATTTGCATTATTTTTATTTATTTTTTTTAAAAAAAAAATTTCTTTAGCCTAAAAAGCTATATTTTTCCACAGTGACACTAGTGGGTCCTGTTTCTTAAATATCATTAGATGTGTGTACATATACTTTGCAAAAAATGATTTTCTTCGTATTTATTTTCTAATATAAATATCTAAACATTCTTGAATCAAGATGCATTTATATGACAAGCAAAATGACTAAAGATATATTAAGTATTGTTTTCTTTTTTTACTTAAAACAAGAAAAAATTATCTGCCAATGGGGTTAGGAAAATAATTTTGATTCAAAAGCTCAATGAGATTATTTTTCTTGCCCCGTTGGCCGATAGTTTTTCTTTACAGTTGATATTTTTCATACAGTTTACAGTTTTCTGAAGGACCTGAAATCAAGATGCATTCGCTTGAGGAGCAAAACTGTGCAAAACCTTGAGCTCTATCTGGATTTAAATTGAAAATGTTAATGAAAACAAAGGTGAAAGTGATTCTTCCTCCTCCGCTGTGGATTTCCTGGACCGGAAACATTTGATTTGATATGTGAAATGGGAATATTCCCAAGGTACTCTACAGGGACAACATATCTCATAATGACTTTGTGGATGGCATCCCATTTTAATGTGCCGTATCTCTGAATTGGCGAGTGAAACGCTGATATTTTAAGCTTAATTAATGTTACGGGTGAGCTGCTCCAGTTCTGTCAGTCCTCGGATCCAGGAGGAATATTATCCATCGGCCGTTAATAAGTTTGTGTCTTTAATTCTGGCTCTCCACACTGAGTCACATGTCGAGATGCGGGAAGATGCGTTTGCATTTCTGGATTAGTGCTGCGTTTTCTTTGGCATGAGCTGTTGTATGTCTTTTCTGTGGAAAGATCCTCCTCACCTCGGGTGGAGATGTTTGCAGGCTGTTATTGCTAATTAGAAAGAGCAGTGAGAGAATGGTTGTGTGCGAATGAGAGGCTCTTTGACCCAGAGTCCAGCGCTTGATTCTGATAGATCCCTCAGAGACCAAATAAACCAGCGTATCTGGATACTACGCAACCTTCTCACCCTTTCCTGTATATGTCCAGTTTTATTTTTGATTTATTTGTGATTGTTGTTAAATGGTGGTTTTTATTTATTTATTTATTTATTTTACTTTATTTTTAAATTTTCTCTTTTGATCCAAATACTTGGAATTACTTGGAAAATTTTGAATCAAATTGAATTGAATTGAATTGAATTTTGATATCCAAATGCTTGGAATTACTTGTAAATTATTTATTTATATATATTTATATATTTTATTTGTCTTTTCATCCAAATACTTGCAATTATGAAAATTATTATTATTTTTTAAATTTAATTTAATTCAAGCTTATCATTTTATTTTATTTTGAGCTAAATATTTGCAGAAATTGAAATTATTTTGTTATTTTTAATTTAATTAAATTAAATTTTTTTCATCCAAATATTTGGAATAACTTTTTAATTTAATTTAATTTAATTTAATTTAATTTAATTTAATTTAATTTAAATTTAATTTAATTTAATTTAATTTAATTTAATTTAATTTTGATATCCAAATGCTTGAATTATTTGTAATTTTTATTTTATTTTATTTTATTTATACTTTATTTTATTTGCCTTTTCATCCCAATACTTGCAATTACGAAAATTATCATTTTTTTAAAATTTAATTTAATCTAATTATTTTATTTTATTTTATTTTACTTTACTTTACTTTACTTTACTTTACTTTACTTTACTTTACTTTATTTTATTTTATTTTATTTTATTTTATTTTATTTTGATATCCAAATGCTTGCTTTTTATTTATTTATTTATTTTACTTATTTACTTTTAATTTGTCTTCATCCAAATAGTTATTATATAAATTATAATTTAATTTAAATCTAATTATTTTATTTTATTTATATTGAGCTAAATATTTGCAGACAATTATTTTTTTTTATTTAATTTGTCTTTTCATCCAAATATTTGAAATTACTTCTCAAAATTATCAATACTAATTATCACTACACACTAAAATAATTTTCATTGAAGTATTTTTGTTGTTGTTTATTATGATTGTTTATAATTTATTACTCTGAGTTTGCCATGAATATAGTCTTATTTACAGGCTTTGTTTTGAACACATTTCTGATTTAACTCTCTCGTAATGCCAGTAAACACAGTGGAAAGTGAATAACGAGACGACGAGTGAAGAACAGCAGAGAGATGCGAGATCATCAGGATCAGACTCTTAACAAGAGCTCGTTCTGTGCCAGCAAACATGTTGATGTAATGCTGTTAAATCTGTGGGAGCGCTTGGACACACACACACACACACACACACACACACACACACACACACACACACACACACGCAGC
>NC_056598.1:31278439-31338439 GCF_018340385.1 Cyprinus carpio
TCAGTGTAAAGGCATTCAAGAAAGTTTGGAGTCTGTAGGGTTTCGTAATGTTTTTGTAAGAAGTCTCTTCTGCTCAACAGAGCTGCATTTGTTTGATCAAGAATATAGTAAAATGTGAAATATTATTAGAATGTAAAACAGCTGTTTTCTGTGTGAATCTCTGTTAAACAGTAATTTATTTCTGTGATGTGCAGCTGTATTTTCACCATCATTACTCCAGTCTACAGTGTCACATGATCTTCAGAAATCATTCTAATATGATGATTTAAAAATCAAAAAATTATATACATATATTTTTTTGATATTCTCTCAAGTGAAAATGAACACCGTGATGTTTATGTTCTGTTTCATGGTGTTTCTTCCCAGAACTCAGAATTAGTCATTCCTTCACCTGCCGGGGATGTCATTAAAGCATGTTGCCTTTAAATAATAGAGGTTTTACTCTGGGCTGTGACTTTACACTAATTATTAATCAAGCGCTCACTTCAGGATCCGAGAGAGTCGTGACAGACGGAGTGAAGAATGCTGTAAACACACAGACACAAACACACTACAGAGTTCACTTAAAACGTTTACAATATGTGCAATATGTTTACAATAGCAAACAATAAAAATATTTTCTTTTTCATTATTTTGGTCTTGCTTTCCAGTACAAATATCTAAACATCATTAATTCAAGATACATTTACTGGAGAAGCAAAATGACTTAAAATATGAAGTTTTGTTTTCTGTAAAACTGATCAAACTTAAGTGACTTTATGCTTAAAACAAGACCAAATATCTGCCAATGGGGTCAGAAAAATAAACTTAAATAAGAATAAGAATAAGAAATGTATATTTTATTGACAACAAGGTATGATAATAATAATAATAACTATTATAAGAATATCCAACATTAATTTTATGTATATCATATAACTATGTACAATAATAATAATAATAATAATAATAATAATAATTCTTAATTAATTAATTAATTTATAATATAATATAATATAATATAATATAATAATATAATATAATATAATATAATATAATCAATTTATTATATTCTAACATTATATTATTATTTTTTTATATCAGAGTTATAAAGAGATTTATTTTATTTATTTATTTTTATTTTTTTTATCCCCCAAGTATTATATCAGAATTAGGTCCAAAATGTTCTGTGACGGTGGTTTTATATTTCTTTTTCAAATAAATGCTGTTTATATATATAGATATTTATTTATCAAAGAATCCTGGGGAAAGAATGCTTCTATTTTGCTTATTTCTACTTTAATAACAATATTATATTATATTATATTATATTATATTATATTATATTATATTATATTATATTATATTATATTATATTATTTTATATTTTTTTAATATTATATTATATTATATTATATTATATTATATTATATTATATTATATTATATTATAAATCTACTTATTATTAGATCTGAAACTTTCCAGACATTTTGTAAACTTTATTTTTTGTTATGTTATTTTATATTATTTTTTTTTATTTTAAGAAACTTAACTTTGAAAATTTTTTTTCATTTTGGAAACTTTAAGAAAATTTTGGTTTCAAGCTAATGCATCTTGATTAAAGAAAACAAGACAAACTCACTGCATGTAGCTGAATGACGGAGTTGAATCAGAATTGAATGATGAATTCCTCGTGACGCTGTGCATGTTATTAAACATCTGCATCCGTCCTTCTGAAGCGCGGTAGAGAAGCGTAAAACACGTTCAGATGTAATCATTTAATATTCTACAGTGAATCTGTTTTCATCCTCCAGTGCTGGAAGCAGAAGGTGACTCTGAATATTAATAATCGTCTTTTAAAGCAGGAGAGCTGCAGTGCATTGTTATGGTTTGTTATTTAAGAGACGTAAACCTGTGGCTCTGTTCTGTTCCAAAGTCTTGAAGCAAGATTGTTGTAAGCAGCAGAAGTTCAGAGATCTCTTGAGCTGAATGCTTCATCAATGCACAGAAAGTGTGTTCTCATCAGCGCAGAAACAGTTGGTCGGTGTCCCCATGTCATTAAGAGTGATTAACTGATGAATCCCCACAGTAAACATCAGCGTTACACATTTAATTCACAGGTAAAATGACTCCAGAATTTAAGCTTTTCACATTTTAAGCTTTTTAATGCTCACAATTATCATCTCAGTGCTTTTTTTATTCGATTTCTTTCAGCAACACGCTACACTCAAAAGCCTTTTCTCAAGATTTATGCAATTTAATTAATATTAAAATTCCATCAAATATTTACAATCATACATATTTCAATTGAATAATTTATCAATCGTTAATCAATTATTCAAAATATATGAGTATTATTCAATTCATTTTGATTTGAGTTTGCTATTTCAATTGTGTAAATCTTAAAAAAGGCTTAAACATTTATTTTGAGTTTACTACTACTAATAAAACGTTTTTTATTTATATTATTATTATATTATATTATATAAAATTTATATTTTTAATATTTTATATATCTATAAATAACATTATAAAATGTAAATAATATTATTTGAGATTGTTATGATTATATTATATATATATATATATATATATATATATATATATTATATATTATATATATATTATATTTATTATAACATTATTATTATTATTATTATTATTATTATTATTATAAGCATTGCTAGTGTAAGACTACAGGAGCTCAGAATAATAATACATTATTATTATTATTATTATTATTATTAATATTTTATATAATGGCTATTTCTCATCATATTATTCTGAGCTCCTGTAGTCTTACACTAGCAATGCTTATAATAATAATAATAATAATAATAATAATAATAATGTTTTTATTATAATATGTTTTATAGTAATAGTAATTGTTATTTTTATTATTATATGGATACATTTATTCAATATGAATACATTTTTATTTTATACTTATTTATAAGAATTAATGTTATTGATAATAATATTAATAATAATAATAATAATAATAATTGTATTATCATACAGTATATACTACTACTACTATTTATATTTAATATTTTTATAATGTTTCTTTTTGTAATGACTTGTTATAAATTAAATTGAGTTTATTTGAATAAAGTTTGTTTAATGTGAAAGTAGTTTAATATGATTTGTTTCTGAAATGAAAGAAAGCTGTTTTCTGTAGGCCGTGTGCGGTTATGATGGAATAGTTGATGGAAAATCAGGTCAAAAGTCTTCAGACGGCTGTGGGATTTAATAATTCACAATATTAATGAGGCTGTGGATGGCTGGGCAGCCTGCCTTTGTTTAACACACAATTAATTCATGCCAGCGACTCTTTAAATTTGAAACAACTCGGGTGCGGAGCGCTATTTGTCATGTTTCCTTCCGTCATCAATTAAACGCTCGACGAACCTCTGAAATCCACTGAACACGAGCTGCAAAAACAGACGAGAAACGCTCCGGAGTCACAATCTGAGACCAACACAATGACTCTGATGTGTTAGTATGAAAGTCACTGATTTCAGGAGAAGTTCAGGAGTATTGTTTTATTGTTTTGTGTTAGTGCACTGATGACAGATGAAGCAGAGCGTTCATAATTTATGAATTTATGAAGCGACGCACCAACACGAGCTGATGGGATGAAGTTGTTGAGATTTAAAGTACTTGTGAAATAAAAGAGCATCAGTTCTGCTGATCGTTTAAGACATGAACTGATTGGTTGATTGATTTATGTGCATTTTTGTGCATCTTTTGTTTTAGTGAAGGTTTATCAAGGCCAAATATATAAAAATACACTACCAGTCAAAAGAGTTTGAAAGAAGTCTCTTCTGCTCACTAAAGCTGCATTTATTTGATCAAAAATACAGTAAAAATTGAGAAATATTATTACGGTTTAAAACAGCTGTTATCTATGTGAATATGTGTTAAAGTGTAATTTATTTCTGTGATGTGCAGCTGTATTTTCAGCATCATTACTCCAGTCTTCAGTGTCACATGATCTCCAGAAATCATTCTAATATGATGATTTACTGCTCAAAAAACATTTCTGATTATTATCAATGTTGTGCTGCTTCCATTCAAAAGTAATATTTTAAAGAAATAATACTTTTATGCATTAAATTTATACAATAAAGACATTTCTGATGTTGTTTGATTAAAATAAAAATTAAATAATTTTGTTTATTAATATCAAATTTACATTTTTATTAATTTTTTGATTTAATTTATTTGTTTGTTTATGAATTTTTTTTGAGGAGAATATGGGTATTTTAGTGTTTTTTGTGGATATTGTGTGACTGTGGAGTGTGGAGTTGATGCTGAAAATACAGCTGCGCATCACAGAAATAAATTACACTTTAACAGAGATTCACATAGAAAACAGCTGTTTGAAATTGTAATAATATTTCAAAATTTTTACTGTATTTTTTAATAAATAAATACAGCCGTGGTGAGCAAGAGACTCAAAAACATAAAAAAAATAAATAAAATTAAAATGTTTTAGTGTGTGTGTTTTTGTTTTGTTTTGTTAAGTGTTAAGGTGATCTTGGTCATGAATAACTGCTCAGATCATTTTCATCTGCCGTTTTAAATACACCAAGTCCAAATTATTGATCGGAACGAATCCATCACACGTTCCAGAGCGGGAATCAGGTAACTCGGATGGGATAAATGGACTTTGCTGTGTTTGCTGTATTGGGTTCCACAGATAACGTGATTTCTGCTTCACTCGCTCGTGATAAATTACACCAGCTTTTCATTTTCTCCACACTCGTTTCATAATTCTCCAAAGTGTGCGTCTGAACGCTCAACCTTGAGTTATTCCCTCTCTCTCAAAGCAGAGAGAACAAGAGGAATTTGTTACAGATCTAAAAACAACAAGGCGTGCTAATGGTCTTGTTTATTGCGATGATCAAACATAATGAGCGTCCCAGCTGAAGATCAACCCTCAGCGGACGCCTTTCTTACAAATGAGACTTATATAGATTATACAGTGAGAGAGGAAACGCATATCCCTGCTGTCTCTCCTGTTCTCCGTTTGTTGAGTTTTCTGCTGGATTTGAGGGCTTCTGGGCAGATTAATGTGAGGATGAAGTTGCTTTGAAACTGTAGTTTGTCAAACTAATGACTGCTCAGAATATAAAGCAGTTGAACTTGCTGTCAAACTATAAAAGAAAAAGTTGTTAGATACTGTACGTGATCGTGACAGCAGCTAATATTGAAGTATTTGGCATTGGGAGTGGCCTAAGGGCTCTTTAGCCAATCACAAACACTCTTCACCTGTCAATCATTTTGTACATTCAGGTGTTCTTGCACTGGATTGGCTGGTGTGTCTTTAGAGGGCGGGGTTTCATAAAGAGGAGGCGTGGTTGAAATGAGCAAACTTTAAAACACAATTCTAATTTCAATGTTGTAGATGAAACTAAAACTTTCTCAAAATCAAGACAGGAACATGTTATTCCATTTTGTTTGCAATAATATTTAAATTCTCCCCAGATATCAGTAAATAATTCATTTAAACAACATGCCTGCAAGTATTTTAAGAGTCAAAGGGCGTGGTTTGCAATTCTTCAGCCAATCACAAACACTCTGTCAATCATTTTGCACATTGGTTCTGCTAACTTTGGATTGGCTGATGTATCTTTTGAGGGTGGGGCTTCATAGAGAGTCAGTGTGAATTAATTGAGCATTAGAATTTAGATTTCTAATTTAATCAGCTGTTTTTTGCAGGATTTTTAGGCCTCAATTAGTGTGACTGCAACTTACAGATATAATTAAATTATAATAAATATTATTTGTTTTAAATATGATTATATACAGTATTTATAATAAGTATGTGTTATTTGTAATAATTATAGTGTAATAATATTAATATTATTTATTATTATTTTGTACTATATATATACATAATATGTTTTTTGTTTTTTGTTTTGTTTTGTTTCATTTATTCAGTGTTTAAATGCCGGGGTTTTTGTTTTGTTTTGTTTTGTTGTTGTTTTTGTGCTTTTCCTCTATCTGTGTAACACCAAATATGATGTTTTGGAGAAAACTGAGATCCAAACAGTGCATGCACCCAAATGCTTTCAGTGTATGGACCAAATAACCCCCACATTTTTCTAAATATTTTCCTTTGTGCTCCACATAAAAAGAAGGTCCAAGTAAGTCATACAGGGTTGTTTAATCAGTGTTCAATATTCCACTTTGCTAGAATGAATCAGACTTTCTAACACTTTGATAAATAGGACAGTTGAGCAGAATGTGTTTGATTATTGACATTATTATTGGTGTGAAGCTGCATGTGCAACACAGAGTTGCAGTAGAACAGTGCAGTAAACTGATGTGGTCTGAAGCCAGCTGGGCTGATCGGATCCTTGCGTTTCTTTCTTTTTCTGCGTTCGGCGTGGTCAGTCGGTCGGTCGGTCGGTCAGTCGGTCGGTCCCGATCGAACCGCAGAGGGACATGGAGGAGGGCAACTTCTGAAGCAAAGCCCTATCGAACGTACACCTCACAGAGAATCAATTCACATCCAGACAAACACTGCTGGATTCATCATATCAGGCAGAACATAAACACACATGGCCCTCATCGGAGCATCGGATGCATGCGCTTATGTCAGAAGCAGAATCAGAATCAGAAAGAGCTTTATTGCCATGTGTTTACACACACAAGGAATTCATCTTGGTGTAGGAGCTTCCAGTACGGGAAGTACAAACATAGTGCAAACATGCATGTAATTAAGTTAATAAAAACACTAATAATAAAGAGATTAGATAATAAGTTATAAATAACGATAGTAATAAAAATATACAGGAAAAAAAGAAAATGTCCATAGACAGAACTGTGAATGTGCATATGGTACCCTGAAGCACAAAACCAGACATAAGGGGCAATTTTTGGCAAATGAGGTTTATATGTCATCTGGAAACTGAATAAATAAGCTTTCCACTGATGTATAGGACAATATATGGCTGAGATACAACTATTTGAAAATCTGGAATCTGAGGGTGCAAAAAACAAAAAAAAAACATCTTTAAAGTTGTCCAAATTAAGTTTTTAGCAATGCATATTACTAATTAAAACTTAAGTTTTGATATATTTACGGTAGGAAATGTACAAAATATCTTCATGGAACATGATCTTTACTTAATATCCTAATGATTTTTGGCATAAAAGAGAAATGTATAATTGTGACCCATACAATGTATTGTTGTGTATTGCTACAAATATACCTGTGCTACTGATGACTGCTTCTGTGCTGCAGGGACACATATGTGCTATTTACAGGGAAGGCTTGATGAGTTATTTACAGATGTACAGTACTGAGGTGTGTAAAGTCACGAGCGATTTGAAGGTGTTCTGTTGTTCTCCTCAGGGATCTTCCGGAAGATTTCATTGTCCATGTCTCTGCTGGACGGGAAAGATTCGATCGCCCCTCCTGCTTGTTTTCTATTGTCCAAATCGAAGCTGTGGCTGTGACTCTCATGCATTGACATGAGCGCAGAGAGTTTGCTCGCACCCACCGCATCAGCATTCTGGACCCGTACCGGAGAGATGGAAATAATGACCAGACGGACCCGTGAATCTCGCTCAAATCGGCCTCATCAGACCGTCCACTTAACCAAGCTGTTCAGCGCCGCCAAAACATCGCATTTTCTCCTTTGAGAAATTGTCACAATTTTCTCTCCATTTTTCAAATGACCCCACTCTGAAACGGAAAGGTGCTTCTTTTAGACGCCGCTCGCTCGACTTTATTCACTTGATGTTAAAACACATTCCAGGGCTGCAGACAGCAAATAAAATACTCTCAGAACAACAATTCTGATGATACTTTAAAATTAGGAAAAGACTGGAGGAGCTTTAATTGCATCGATTGTGCACTCTGAAACCTAACAGTCCAATTTAATTTTCTTTTTACACAATTAATAAGTTCATTGCACTTAATAGAAGTTGTTAACTCAATAATGGATTATATTAAGCATAACACAAACTGAATGAGATACAACAGACTTCATTTTCCCAGTGTGCTTTGCTTGCAACTGATTAAAAAAAAGAAGAAAAAGAAGGAAAATGTTAAAATTAAGTGTTATTTGTGCATTTCTGCACACAATTTGAGTTATAGTTTCTGATTTAAACTGTTTATTTAGGTTTCAGCTACACATATATAATTATTTTTGTGCACTCAAACTAAGTAAAATTCAATATTTATAAGAACTTTGAACTTTGTCAAATATATTTTGAAATATGTTTCAAAGTATACAAAAATGCCCAAATGTATTTTATCTAAAATGTGTTTTAAAATACATTTAAATATATAGGAACATACTTTACAATGTTTGTGTAAATATATTTTCTATCAATAATTTTTCAGTATATTTTGTGTATATTTGGATATAATTTTGTGTATATTTTTTAAAACGTATTTTAAATTAAAAACATACATTTTAAAAAAGCATTTTAACAGTGTGTTATTTTGCTTCTACAAACCTTTAAAACTCTTTTACCTTAACTTGTGTTTCACGGCACTCATTCCCAAGATCTTTGCTTTGCAAGTGCAATGCTGTGCCGGGTGCGCTAACGAGCAAGTTTATTATGTCAGAAAAGCCACATATGTGGAGCTGGTTATGCGATGCAAGCGACAAAATTCCATGTTCCATGTTTGGTTGATTGTGAAGTGTAGAAATGCTGACGATATAGACTGCAAATCACATGCTGGCCTTAGAACTGATTTATTTTATTAAATCTTATGAGAACTTAACAGCCAACATAGCACTTGTTCACATGATTTTGTAGCATGCAAGTAATGATTAAGTAAAAAAATCTCATCACCGGCATAAGCACAGGCCTTTCCCTTTGCTAAAAATCACATTAAACGGCACTTAATTTCAGTTTTTTTTTTTCTCCTGATCTATCCCTATGCAAAGCATGTTGGGAACTAGAAATCCACTGCCCACTTTCAGTCAATGCAACGTAAAAGATTCATGTAAGCCCAACACAAATGGTTTAAGTAAACATTTTACAAATGTAATTTCATTTATTTGTAATAAAATTGAGTGCAAATGACAACGGAGTGCATAACTAAAGATTTGTGTTGTTTTAGCTTATTTTATTTATTTATTTATTTATTTTTTGGAGTGAATAAAAGTGTTTGGTGTTTTCCTGCACCAGTGGTCATTTCAGCCAGAAACTGGAGTGAATTGTGCATATAGGTGTGTTTTTGCATATTGTACATCTTCATGTTCTCCATGAGAATCTTCAGCTTCTAAATAACCGTCTGTGTGTAATTTAGCATCTAAAGTCGTTGGGGTTCTACATGTTCTATTTTAGCAGCTGGTGACCTGGATTCATTCACTCGAGCTGAGTTTTATTGTGTGTTTTAGCAGATAATGTCCATCGTCTCTCTCTCTCTCTCTCTGCTTTGACACGTTTTAGCCAGCGGGCCAGATTATCCGTCTAAATCTGTGGGCCGACTGCTCCATTTCACCATCCGATCGATCGCAGCGAGAGCGACGGCTTGATTGATGATGATATAGCGATTGATTGGTTAAATCCTCTCCACTTCAAAGTGCCCAAATGGACAGTATATATACATGCGATTTAGAGCGAGAGCTGCTCGCTGGGAGCTGCCAATAGAGAGGTGAAATAGGAGAAGGAGAGGAGAGAGTCATGGGCCCCTGAGGGCCGCTCGTGCAGAGGTGGCAGAGAGACAGGGCTGGCAGCGCTTTAAATTACCTGAGATTGGCTGGTGGCGGCGTCGTCTTCAGGGAAAGACGAGGCGTTTGTTAGCGGCTATCTGAACGGATCGAGCGGCGCTCTGTCCTGGCGGACGATGAAGACCTGGTAATTGCTGGATTGGCAGAGAGAGACAGAAGTGAGCTGTCTTGCTGTCTGCTGCCTACATAGGCACACTCATAAGTGAGCGCTCTACATAGACAGAACCCGTCATGTGAAGACTCAACTCGACGATTGATCCCAATGGAGTCTGACGAGAGCGTGCTGCTAAGATAATGATGCCGTACTCATAAAAATACACAGCACGCACACATATTGGTCTGTTTATAATTAGATCAGACTTTTTTAGAGATGTGTTTCGGTTCTGAGTGCAGTATGAGGTTATAATATTCTCTGCCGTGGTGTTTGTTTTCATTCAGCTGGTTGCTGTGAATCTTGTTTGCTCTCGCTTAAAACAAAACTATAACTGCTCACATTCATTACTTTCTAACAGCATATGTTCAAGCTTTAGTCTTTTCACTTGCAACAAAATTTACAACATTTCAATCTCCTAACAGAATAAAAAAGACCAGTGTTTAAATATCTTAACCGAACAAAACAAATCAACATTTAAATCTCTTAATGGAACAAAACCAACCAATGTTTGAATCTCTTAAAGGGATACTCCACCCCAAAATGAAAATGTTGTCATTAATCACTTACCCCCATGTCATTCTAAACCCGTAAAAGCTCTGTTCGTCTTCGGAACACAATTTAAGATATTTTGGATGAAAACAGGGAGGCTTGAGACTGTCCCATAGACTGCTAAATAAATAACAGTGTCAAGGTCCAGGAAAGTATGAAAAGCATCATCAGAATACTCCATCTGTCATCAGTGATTCAACCGTAACGTTATGAAGCGATGGGAATACTTTTTGTATGCAAACTATTCTACTGCAAACAACACTTGAATCTCTTAATTGAAACTCCTAATCAAACAAACCCGACCGATGTTTGAATCTCTTAATCAAACAAAATGAACAAATGTATGAATCTCTTAATCGAACAAAACCAACCGATGTGTGAATCTCTTAATCAAACAAAACCAACCAATGTTTGAATCTCTTAATCGAACAAAACGAACAAATGTATGAATCTCTTAATCGAACAAAACCAACCGATGTTTGAATCTCTTAATCGAACAAAACCAACCAATGTATGAATCTCTTAATCGAACAAAACCAACCAATGTATGAATCTCTTAATCGAACAAAACCAACAGATGTATGAATCTCTTAATCGAACAAAACCAACAGATGTGTGAATCTCTTAATCGAACAAAACCAACAGATGTGTGAATCTCTTAATCGAACAAAACCAACCAATGTATGACATCTCTTAATCGAACAAAACCAACCAATGTATGAATCTCTTAATCGAACAAAACAAACAGATGTGTGAATCTCTTAATCGAACAAAACCAACCAATGTATGAATCTCTTAATCGAACAAAACCAACCGATGTGTGAATCTCTTAATCAAACAAAACGAACAAATGTATGAATCTCTTAATCGAACAAAACCAACCGATGTGTGAATCTCTTAATCGAACAAAACGAACAGATGTGTGAATCTCTTAATCGAACAAAACCAACCAATGTTGTGAATCTCTTAATCGAACAAACCAACAGATGTATGAATCTCTTAATCGAACAAAACCAACAGATGTGTGAATCTCTTAATCGAACAAAACCAACCAATGTATGAATCTCTTAATCGAACAAAACTAACAAATGTATGAATCTCTTAATCGAACAAAACTGATCAAATGTATGAATCTCTTAATCGAACAAAACTGATCAATGTATGAATCTCTTAATCGAACAAACCCACCCGATGTGTGAATCTCTTAATCGAACAAAACCAACCAATGTATGAATCTCTTAATCGAACAAAACCAACCGATGTTTGAATCTCTTAATCGAACAAAACCAACCAACGTATGAATCTCTTAATCGAACAAAACCAACCGATGTGTGAATCTCTTAATCGAACAAAAACCAACCAACGTATGAATCTCTTAATCGAACAAAACGAACAAATGTATGAATCTCTTAATCGAACAAAACCAACCGATGTGTGAATCTCTTAATCGAACAAAACCAACCAATGTATGAATCTCTTAATCGAACAAAACCAACCAATGTTTGAATCTCTTAATCGAACAAAACGAACAAATGTATGAATCTCTTAATCGAACAAAACCAACCGGTGTGTGAATCTCTTAATCAAACAAAACGAACAAATGTATGAATCTCTTAATCGAACAAAACCAACCGATGTTTGAATCTCTTAACGTAACAAAACAAACAAATGTTTGAATCTCTTAATCGAACAAAACCAACAGATGTGTGAATCTCTTAATCGAACAAAACAAACCAATGTATGAATCTCTTAATCGAACAAAACCAACCAATGTATGAATCTCTTAATCGAACAAAACCAACCAATGTTTGAATCTCTTAATCGAACAAAACGAACAAATGTATGAATCTCTTAATCGAACAAAACCAACCGATGTTTGAATCTCTTAATCAAACAAAACTAACCAACGTATGAATCTCTTAATCGAACAAAACCAACCAATGTATGAATCTCTTAATCGAACAAAACCAACCAACGTATGAATCTCTTAATCGAACAAAACCAACCGATGTGTGAATCTCTTAATCGAACAAAACTGATCAAATGTATGAATCTCTTAATCGAACAAAACTGATCAATGTATGAATCTCTTAATCGAACAAAACCAACCAACGTATGAATCTCTTAATCGAACAAAACCAACCGATGTGTGAATCTCTTAATCGAACAAAACCAACCGGTGTGTGAATCTCTTAATCAAACAAAACCAAACGATGTGTGAATCTCTTAATCGAACAAAACGAACAAATGTATGAATCTCTTAATCGAACAAAACCAACCAATGTATGAATCTCTTAATCGAACAAAACCAACCAATGTATGAATCTCTTAATCGAACAAAACAAACAGATGTATGAATATCTTAATTGAACAAAACCAACAGATGTTTGAATCTCTTTATCGAACAAAAAAAAAAATGACCAATGTATGAATCTCTTAATCGAACAAAACAAACAGATGTATGAATATCTTAATTGAACTAAACCGAACGATGCTTGAATCTCTTAACTGAACAAAATGAACAGATGTTTGAAACTACTAATCAAACAAACCTGACCGATGTTTGAATCTCTTAATTGAACAAAACCAACCGAAATTTGAATCTCTTAATCAAACAAAACGAACAGACGTTAGAAACTACTAATTAAACAAACCTGACCTGTGTTTTGTTTTATTATATTAAATGAACTAACATAAATTTGATTTGTATCTATGTTTTGTTTTATTATCTTAACTGGACAAACCAACCCACGTTAAAATCTCTTAGTCGAACAAAACCAATCATTGTTTGAATCTCTTGACAGAACAAAACCAGACCACATTTGAATGTCTTGACCAAAATAAAACTGACCAATGCTTAAACCTCTGAACTGAACAAAAACTGCAGCTTTGAAACCTTGTGTATTGAGCAAAGCGCTTTAGAGATTTGACTCGACGTGAATCCTGGGATTGATTTCTCCATTAGAGATGCATGTGGTGCTGTCAGGAATGATCCTGCTGTCTGCCTTCACATCAGGAGCCTGCGTGTCATCTATGTAGGGAGCTGACTAGGTTAACTAGAGCTCATGTACGCTGATATACGCTGCTGCTTTAATTACATTCATAACTGGGACATTAATTTGCTGTAATTGGACGCTTTTGACCTTCAGCCGGGTCGACTCATCCATTTCATTATTTTCCCTTCTAGTTCTGTTTATGGCTGTATTGATTTAGAGGAAAACGTTCCACACACACACACACACACACTCAGATGAGGCGTATAAATGGAATCGTACAGCAGAGGATCGTTGATTAAAGGAATACGGCTCTGCAAATGATTATTAAACCACTGATTATGCTGATATATAATTGTGGAAGAAAACAATATGACTGAAGAATGACTCTCATTTTTCATGCTAGATTATAGCTATACTCGTGTGTGTGTGTGTGTGTGTGTGCGTGTGCGTGTGCGTGTGTGTGTGTGTGTGTACAGTTTAGGGTTTAGTGTTTAGGGACAAACATCTTTCCAGAAGTTGCATTTGATATCCAATCACAGAGGTTTTTGATGCACATCACCTCACTAACAACTAAGTAAATATTGGGTCTCGTTCACTAACTGTGCATGCATGAAATCTTTGCATAAATGTTTTCAGGGACAAATATTGATTTGTTTACATTTTTAAATGCATTTGGTAATGCATTTTATCTAAAACATTGCATTGAAGGTGTTCAATTTGATTAGTTCATGCATTTCCTGGGAATCCAATCCTATACTCTACGTTTTGAGCTATACAGGGAAGTTATGCATCAGTAATGTTCACAGTAAAATTTTTCATAAATTTATGAACAAATGTTTATGAACAGTTATTTATTTTTCATAAATCTCGTTCATTTTAATCTGTGAGAAGGCTAATCTTTGCATGTTTTAACATGTTTTCTATAATTTAATTCTATATTTTTAATATTTTATATGTTCATATGTTATAAATTATACTGGTTATTATTATTTTATATATATTTTTTTAAAATTTAATTTTTTAATGGTTTATATGTACATGGTATAAATTACACTGTAATCCTAGTTATTTTGTATGTTTTTGAGCTCTCACAGAAAGTTATGTTGTTGTGTTTGTTTCACAGTATTATTATTTTATTATTATTTATTATTATTATATTATTATTATTAAACCGTTTTTTGCAACAAAAATACATTTTAGAAGACAAAAAAAATGATCCCTAATACATAACTGTCATCCTGGAGCAGGATAATACCGAAAACATATTATACAAGTTCTGATTATTCAAAATTAAATTTATAACACAAAAATTAGCCATGGGTAAAAAAAAAAAAAAAAAAAATTATAATATAAAACTTTGAGATTGTGATTGTGTTGAATGTTTACTAGCAATCTCTAAATAAAGTGAACATAATTTCCAAATTTGTTCTAATCCATTTTTTTCCCCGTGCAAGTGGACATTTTTAGGTAAACATTTCTTCTGTGCAAAAAAAGGAGGAAAAAATGAATAATTATTAAATGAGGCAGTGTTTTTGAGTTTGATTATGTGATATGTCCTCATTGAGTGTGTGTGTGTGTGTGTGTGTTTGTGTGTGTGTGTGTGTGTGTGTGTGTGTGTGTGTGTGAGTGAGTATGTGTGTGTGTACAGTATGTGTGTGTGTGAGAAATATTTGTCAGCGGTCTCTCCAGCATTGTGTTCTCCTGAGAACTTTCCCCAGCGTGCTCTAATGCTGAAAGTTTACTTTTGTTCCTCCTGCAATAACAAAAGGCCTTTTAAGTCTGACTGGAAAATCTTTAGGAGAAATTGGCTCCTCTATCGAGGGGCGGTCATATTGATTCCCGCCCCTGGCTGGCGCTGCTAAAAAGATGGATAGATCTGTGTGAGTGTGTGCTTCTGAAGAGCATTGTGTGTTCTCCAACACTTTAAAAACACATGCGAGGACGTGTGAGGCGCTCATGAGCATCCGACTCTCTCTGTGTGTCTGCTTTGCTGTCGGAGTAAATGAAGTCTCTTTAAAGCGGTTCCTGTGCTGACACGCACAGGCCTTGTCAATTACTTCCCTTGTCTTGCCTAGTTAGCCTCACAGTTTACCTGCCGCCGCTGTGGAGAGGAGCTCGAAGGGTCGTGTTGTGCTGGATAATTGCTTCACTGTCTTTACTCGCCATCTGCTGAGAGTCACTAAAGTCAAACACACACTACTAACACATTTACAGCATGCAAGTGACTTAATTCTGAGCACATTCTAAGTGTAGTTCTAAGTGTAATTCTGAGCACATACAAAATAAAATATAATATAGAAAAACAAACTTGTTTCATTTCAGCTAGTTGCAAGCATTTTTCATTTATTTTAACTAAAATAACTAAAGCTGAAATACAGAATTAATACAGCTGTATAGAAATTAAAAAAAATAATTATTTTAAATATATAAACAAAATGCATAACAAAATGACTAAATTAACAAAAATTAATCCAAAATCTAAAAATGATTAAACATAAAGAAAAATAGTAAAATTAAAATGATAACATCTTAAAATAAAATAAAAAATATTATTAAAAAACTGTAATAGTGCAATTAAAATGGAATAGAAAAAGAAAGAAAAAATTATCTATATATATATATATTATATATATATATATATATATATATATATATCTATTTTTTATTTTATCTATCATCTTAATATATATATATATATATATATTAAAAAATTAAGTAATATTAAAGTAAAATTAAAATGGAAACATGAAATCTAAAAATAAAAACTAACTAATTATTAAATTTTTATGTTATAACTACACTAGTATCTCAGTGATATCAAAGTATAACTGTATGTTTAAAACTATTTAGATATACAGTATTAAGAAAAATCAGAACTAATAAAAATTAAACAAAAAATACTAAAATAAAAAAAAAAATCTAAAAATAAAAAGTCATTCTAAATATGAATAAAAACTAATAATTTCTCAATAATGCTAAAATAAACCTGAGTTAAAAACTATTTATATCTAAGAAATAGTAATAATTTATATATAAATATATAAAATTAAAATGAGAGTTAAAAACTATTTATATGTAAGAAATAGTAATAATTTATATATAAATATATAAAATTAAAATGAAATCAGAAAATACATATATAATAGTCTCTATATATCTCTATATATTATATATATATAATATATATATAATAATATGTAAAATGAAATCAGAAAATACAAAAATAAAAACTACTATAAAATATTAATAAAATAAAGTAGTATATATAATGCTAAATAAACAAATTAATAATAAACAAATTGTTTTAATATTAATAATAATAATATATATATAAACAAATTAAAATAGAAAGAAGAAAATCTAAAAATAATTATGCTCAATTATGCTAAAATAAAAACTATATATATATATATATATATATATATATAATAATTATGCTCAATTATGATAGAATAGAAACTATATTTATTTATATTTTTAATGAAATTAAAATGAAATTAGTATATATTTAACTAAAATTCAAATGAAATCAGAATATAAAAATAATAGTATCTAAATGATGCTAAAATAAGTGGGCTAGTAACAGCTCTGGATGCAAGTGAGACTAAAATTGATTGGGTTTTGATTTTGCATGGTTTTGCACAATCATCACTAATATATCGTCAGTGCATTATAATGGTCTGCACTAGTTATTACGGCAATAAAGGTCAAATATGATTGTGATTTATTTAATTTTCTCCCAGCGGGATCAGTAAGTTGCTGGTCTTCACTTGTGCTGTCTTTAAGCGAGATGTTTTGCGGACGTTAATGGATTGGTTAATCTGGAGGAGGCTTTTTAATGGCCTTTAATAGAATGCAGCTCTTTCTGACAGAAACACAGATTCATTTGAATGCAGGATTCTTCTGTTTTGATTTTCCGCGTCGTCCAATCGCCGTGTTTGACTCCCTGCTGCTAAACGCTGAAACAATGCATTAGCATTTCATTTCAAGGACAAAAGGGGCTCCGTCTGCGAAAACACGTCGCTGTTTGCCAGATTGAGTTTGAGACTCCTGCGCAAAGGTGCGACCGGCTGTTTACGGATAAATAATTGTATCAGGACTCGGATGAGGAGGAATTAAACCCCGGGGCCTTTTCAGGGTCCCAGACCGAATCCAATCAATCAATCAATAACGGCTCTAACAGATAACACCAATACAGAATGTTAATTAAGCACATCTGAACACCAGAAACAAGCGCTTCGACTCTTTCTGGGAGATAATGGCATTATCAGACCTCAGAGAAAGCGTGTTTCATCCATCATTCCTGCTCTACAACAAACACATGATTTATTCGGCTGGAGAAGCTGCTCTACATATTGATAAATGCTCTAATTGAGTTTGATACGAAGTGGTTTGGCTCTTCAGAGCAGATATCAGACGCTTTACTAGCAGAATGAAGAATGCCTTTAACTCGTTTAATCACTGCTGCAGCCTAAACGAATCATCTGTCATATCTTTATTAAATAAGAGGCTATATAGTATTATTATATATTATAAAATTATATATTTATATGTGTGTGTGTGTGTGTATAAACAAACAAACATAATAATATAATATATATTGCTTTTCAGAAATTGGGGTTACATAACCAAGGCTGCAAAAAAATAAATAAATAAATAAATAAATTACAATTTAAAATAATGGGTTTCTATTTTAATATACTTTAAAGTGTAATTTATTTCTGTGATGCGCAGCTGTATTTTCAGCATCATTACTCCAGTCTTCAGTGTCACATGATCTTCAGAAATCATTCTAATATGATGATTTGCTTGCAATAATAATAATACTATTTATTTATTTACGCATGAACACTAGAGGCAGTAACACTCAGACAACATTTATTAATTTTCACACAATTTGCAGGTCCACAGTTTCGATTAATAAAGCCTAATTTTCACATAATTACTTGAGGAAATATTATGTTCTGAATTAAAAACCATTTTAACATGCTGCGAGATTTGACAGCTGATACTTTTGAATGTGTTTAGTCACATGTACAGCTTTGAGTCGACATGATTGGCTGAGCTGAAGTTTATGCAAATGAGCGGCGACACGATTTGGGATCTACCAATGAGATTGAGAGACAGAGGTCATGTGATCTGCCAGTAAACTAATGCTTAATAAACCACATCTAATTATATAATGGTGTAAATTTAGAATATTAAAATAAACTGATGATGTTTCTGTTATTAATTACTCATCATCATGTCATTACAAACCTGTCTTTGCTGAGCTGAGAAGACTTCAAGAGGACTTCAACATTGGAGCCCAAAATACCTTCGTTTGTTGAACAGAAGAAAGTCATGAGGCTTAAATGAGTAATTAATGACAGAATGATGATTTTGGGGTGAAATATCTTTTGAAGTTTATTTTACTATTCTAACTTCTCATTAGCTGTGCTTTATTTTTAATCACTTCACAAATAAACCTTCAGGGTGGATGATGACATGTTTAGCGTACAGTTAAATCTGCCATATTTTGTTTGAGGAACAGGTTGAAGTTTTATCTAAAACTCTCTAATCTTTTATATCAGGCTGGATAAACTATTTAAAAAGCCAGAAGTTATCATTCTGTCATCATTTACTCATTTAAACTTTTATTATTTTATATTTTGATGGTTTTAGAATTTCTTCTGCTGGAATTTATCTTAAGGTAGATCTGTAATGATATGAGTGCATAAATTATGAAAAAAAATAAAAAACATTTGGGGTGAAATAAATAGATCTTTAAGGTAGGAGAAAATGCTTCACAAATCATTTGTTAATGATGTCAAAGGTCATGCATCTAATTAAGCAGTATTTTGTTTTGTTTTTTTGTTAATGATGTCAAAGGTCATGCATCTAATTAAACAGTATTTAGTTTTGTTTTGTTTATTTACTTATAATTTAAATTTTAAATATATTTAAATTTAAATTAATTTAAATTAAATTTTTATTAAATTAAATTACATTTTAAATTATTGTGATTTTTAATTTAATTTTGATTATTAAAAAACATTACAGGTTTTGCGGTTTAATATTTTTTTTGTATTTTTTTATTTTTTTTTTTTTTTATTTTGTTTTTTTTTGTTTATATTTTATTTTTTTGATTAAAAAAACATTATTGTTTTTTTTTATTTTTTTTTTTTTTATATTTTTTTATATTAAATATTATATTATATTATATTATGCAGAATCAGGATTATTGAAGGCAGTTTTTTTGGCGTATTTCCTCCTCGTCTCTCCGCAGCTCCATCAGAATATCAAACATCTGCTGTGTGTTCAGATGCACAGAACAATCGAGAGCAAACACTGATTGAATCCAGTCGGCCCCGGGCCCCTGGAGTCTGAGACTTATGCACATTTCTAGAAACAAACACACATTTGAGAAGCACAAACACAGATGATCAATGGGCGACATGAAGCGCGTGTTTGAGCAGATATGAGAGATGAGCCGCGTGTGAAGTGCTCAGGAGAGGCTTCGTGTCACAGGTTTGATTTGCATTTGTCTTTTTGATGTATGACTCCACATATTAAACAGCCTTAACCTGCTTTCTGTCCCAAGTGAAGAATCGGGAGTTTCTTACGGAGGTTTTCCGCCCACATGAGCCGCTTCACTGTAAACACAGCAGATCACGTATCACACAGCGCTTTGACGCTGATGGAGAGCCAAGTTTTTTCACCATTGCATAAATTAAATAGCCAAAATGTGCTTTTTACTGTTTTGTCTTGCTTTTCAAATAAATAAATAAATTGCAAAACAATTTTAAAAATATTTACTAAATATTTACATGAAGATCTGATCTCACCATCATCTAATCTGTCTGTGATTACATGAAGAAACAGATGAAACTGAGACGAACTAAATCCAGAAGAACTGTAGCAATGTCTTCAAGACATTTTAAGAAACCTGCCTCTAAAGCTACAGCACTGTGAGAAGTTTTAGGCACTTGTGTAAATATGCTGTAAAGTAAGGATGCTTTCAAAAAAAAAAAAACTTCTATTAACCAAATCAAATCAATATTTGGTGTGACCAACCTTTGCATTTAAAACAGCTTTTGTCCAGGTACACTTGCACATTGTTTTTCAGGTAGCTTTGCAGGAAGCTTTCTTCAAGCCTCTTGGAGATACGACCACAGTTCTTCTGGATTTAGTCTGTCTCAGTTTCATCTGTTTCTTCATGTAATCACAGACAGATTCGATGATGGTGAGATCAGATCTCTGTGTGGAGCACCGGCTGTTGTCAGACTGCTTGTGCAATTAAAAAATCTCACTAGATTATTATTAAAATTAATGGCAAGATGAATGTTTGAAAATGTAAACTGATATTTTCTACTAACAAACTACAGCAAAAGATAGAAATAACTTTGAGGTGGACAATAACTAAACGTGGCCAAAGACGGGGTGCCACAGTAAGGGGTGTTGCCCAAGTGTTGTGTGTGTGTGTACTGTGTGTGTGTGTGTGTGTGTATATATATATGTATAAGTCTATACAGTTTTTTTTTATAAATTTTTATTGTAGGTTTAGGTAATTTTAGTTTAAGTTAATATACAGTTTTTTAAACATTTTTATTGTAGGTTTAGGTAATTTTAGTTTAAGTAATTTGTACTAATACTGTTTTATATATATATTCTACTACTACATACATACATATATATATATATATATTGATACTCGATTATATATATAATATGTATATAATATATATATATCACTATTACATGTATAAAAAACTAAAATCAGTTGTTGGGTATTTTTATTTTAGTTAGTTTTTGTGCCAGTTAGTTTATGTATGATGCGAACAGTTTTTTTTTTAGTTAGTTTTTTTGTTTTGATTGAATTTTATTTTTTGAGTTTTGATTGTTTTTATTTTTGTGTTTTTGATTATTATTTACTTGCGTTATGATAGCCTCTCTCTCTCTTTCTCGCTCTTCCTCTCTCTCTTCCTCTCTCGTATCCTTCGTATCTCTCTCTCTCTCTCTCTCTGTATCTCTCTCTCTCTCTCTCTCTCTCTCTCTCCTCTGTACGGTTCGCTCTGGAGAACTGCTGTCAGAGCGGCTCTTTCAAGGCTGTCTCTCTCTATTGTCACCTCCAGTGTCTCCTGACACGTGCAGAATAGAAGATGAGCTCGTTCTCCTCTCAGCGCTCACTGAATCTGCCGTCCTCTCGCTCGTGTAAGCGGACAAAGGCCCGAATATATCATCAGTTAACAGTTACTGCATGAATCTGCAGGAAGACAATGGAGTATATCTGTCATCAGTGAAGCAGCGGCTTTAAAACATCACACACACTAACAGCCTGACGACTTAATCACACACTGACTGTCCATTTATCAGCAGCTGAACACACACACACACTCACGCACACACTCTCACACTTACTCACTCACTCACTCACACACACACACACGCGCACACACACACACACACGCACACGCACACACACACATTCACACACAAACACTCACACACACACACACGCACACGCACACACACACATTCACACACAAACACACTCACTCACTCACTCACTCACACACACACAAACACTCACAAACACAAACACACACACACACACACACACACACACACTTACTCACACACACTGTTAACTATATATAATATTCATAATTAGTTTTCTTGAAGCATGGAATATATTCTACAGTATATATCTTATTCTGTATTGTTGCATACACTCAATTATGGAAGTAAAAAGGGTTGTAAACACACACACACACACACAGTCATCACGCTTCAAGAGTGATTGATCAGATCTGGCATGTAAAAGGTGTTTTTCTGCTTTTCTTGTTTATGCAAGCATTATTGTGCATTTGTGCGCAGAGGAAGGTTTCTGTGTGTGTGTGTGTGTGTGTGTGTTAAATGGGTGTGTTTGGTTGCTGATTTGTGTGTGTGTGTGTGTGTAGCAGTTCCTGTGTTGATTTACAGTGAGTGCTGCAGCACCACGTCCTGAAATATTCATTTATTTCACCATTATTTTCCATTTGCTCTGGAGTGCACAGAACTTTTGGCCTTGCGTCGGGTCGTTCAGATGCACTCAGAATAAATCTCAGTGCAGCGCTTGTAAGCGATGGGGCTAAAAGTGTGCCAATAATCGTTTCCTCGCACCTGTTAGTTTCTGTTTACCCATAATTACAGCCTTGAACATTAATTTCACTCGGAGGCTGGTCGTAGTTCTGCAGAGGTCCGTCAGTCACGGCCGAGCTCCAATTAAACTTCTGAATTTACAGTCAAAGATGCTTAAATTCAAGAGCAGTTTTATTCTTTTGGGGCTCTGTGTTTATTGTTGTAAAGCACTTTCAATTTATGCCGTGCTAAATCAATAAATCTGACTTTGACATTGACATTCAATGATGCACAGCAAGACTTTTTACATTAAAGCTGAAGTTTGGATGTTTAAAGCAGCTGGTTAGTTGCACTACAGAGAAATTATGTTTTTCCTTAGTGTTTCTGTATTATTTTCCTGTGATAATGTCTAAACATTCTTAATGCATGCAAAATCTTTAGACTATTTTCACATTCCAGGCCCTTTTGGATCCGAAGAATCGTCAAAATATTTTTCCATTAAAACCATATTCTAATCAGCAACTTCTCATTAGAGTGAATGTGAAGTAATTGTGTTAATGTTACCACATTATTACTGCATTTACCCCTAAAAAAAAAAAAAAAAAGACATTTGAAATTCTTTGAAATTTCAAATTCCACTTGAACCAATTTTGATTTGAATGTAGCATTGTAATACATTTATAAGGGCATAATTTGATTAAATCCCTTTGAATTTTTTTAACTCATGGTTGCTCAAAAACAGTCCAAATCTATGGAACCTAGATATTTATTTCTAACAATAAATAAATAAATATTACTCTAAAAAGTTTTCAAGCAAAGTAATGTGATTTTAATGGCATAAACTTTAAGTTTAAGGTGAAAAAATGATCAGTTTTTCATGCTGCAGTGGTCCATATATACATATTCATGTTCATCAACAAAATTCAGTCCAAAAGTGAGAGAAAAATGGGGAAAAGGCTAAATTTACTTTAGAAACGTTTTTGGCATTAATATAACTCCACGTACAATTTAAATGGTGAGAGAGAAATGGGTAAAGGATTAATTTATTTAGTAAATTGCTTTATTATTTTTAATTAATGATACTTTACATTTACAAAAAGACTTTAGAAAAACGACTTAAGTCTTATTTTCTGACAAATTTATCAAAATTAATGAGTTTTTGCTCAAAACAAGAGTAATAAAATATCTGCCAATGGGGACAGAAAAATGATTTTCACTTTGAATTGTTTATTTTTCTGACCACATCGGCAGATATTTGTTCTTGCTTTAAGCATTAGCAAGATGCAATATCATATAAAGTCATTTTGCTTCTACAGTAAATGTATCTTGATTCAAGAACACTTGGATATTTGTACTGGAAAGCAATGCAAATAAGTAAAAAAAAAAAAAATAAAAAAAATCATAATTTTGCAGTGTACAACAGATAGTCCTACAACAAACTCTTACGAAACCACGGTTGACATCAGTGTTTGACAGTCAAAGAGCCACAGAATCCTTTAAATGTTAATGTGTTGGTAAAGACAGCTCCTCTGTTTATTCTCACCTGTTTATTGCAGGAATTAAAAGTGCAGATGTCGGTTGGCGTTGTGTGTCCCGCGAGGAGAATTAGGATGAATGAGAGCTGACGGCGGATGATGTGAAGGGGAAGTCTGGTCGCACGCCGCTGTGAAATGAATCACATTTATGCTCGCTGGAGCGGCGGCAGCCCAGCGTTTAATGATGATAGAGTTTGGACACTTCATTTCTGTCATTGTGAAATTGGTATGCGGCGCAGCTAATGATGGTAATATATGTGTTGTGCCGGGCGTTCGCTTCGAATCGCTCTCCATCTCGGTTTAAGCGCTGCTGTTGTTTGGCATATTGCATTATAAGCGGCCGCATCATGACGGAAAGAAGCGAGGAGGAGGAATCTCTCATTTCCAGGCATGGTAATGGGAAAAGCACTGATAATATAAATGTCTGTCCTTTTGTTGCAGGAGATTGTGACTTCAAGAAGCCCTTCTCGTCCTGCGGGTACACCCAAGGGCGAGACGATGAGCTGGACTGGGAGCAGATCGACACCAGTGAAAAGCCTTCGCTGGACCCATGGGTGCCGCCAGGTGAGACCCTTGCATTGATCAATCACTGATCCATTAGTGGAGGTTCATGCTTGATTGTGGCTTGCTGACAGTCGTTCATCTGTACTGATGATCAAGGTCAAGGTCAAGCTTCTCAATGGGCCTCTTCGCATGGAACTGACCGGAAAATTTATGCTTTGAATTTTATCTTTTTTTGCTATATCAGAATGGGGAGAAAAATGGTGGATTTTTTCACATTTGCTATGTGAACACACAAAAAAATCACGGACCTGATTTGGATATGTTAAAGGTCGAAAAATAAAAAAAGTAACACTTGGCGGTCAAAAGTGTCCATGGAAAAAAATTGCTCATAAAAAAATTATAAATATTGCATAATATCATACAATCCCCTCAGAATTCTAAATAATAATACAAAAAAAAATAGTAATCAAAATAATAAATAAAAATTATATAAAATTTATTTTCCTGAGGAAAAAAAACAAACAAAACACATTTCAAGTCTTTGTTCATTTTAGACCGTGAAAGTAACAAGCATGATCCAAAAATGATGAAAAATCATCTTTATTTTTGCTCAAAACAAGAATAATAAAAGATCTGCCAATGGGTTTGGACAAAATTTTCTTACTTTCTCTTTGAATTAAGTTTATTTTATTACGCTTTATTGCAATTGCTTTGTGATGGGTCTTAGAATAATAAACCCAAAATGGAAACTTTTTTTTTTTTAATTTATAAATATATCTCTTAAAGAAAATGTGAAGAAAAAAAATGGAGAAAAAAAAAAGATTTGTATTTTAATGGTGTTAATGTGTATTTTCAAAGTTTTGATCCCTTAATAAAAACTGTATTTTGTAGAAATTTTTATGAATCTCTTCTGGATCAAAATGGGCATGAATGCATTATGAGGATTAAATCGAGATATATTTGCTTGAAGAAAAATGGGTTAAGAAATTAAGTCTTATTGTCTGTCAAATGTATCAAAATGAAGCAAATTTTTGCATAAAACAAGAATAATTAAATATCTGCCAATGAGGTCAGAAAAATAACCTTGTTTTCTCACCGGCCTCGTGATGGATCTCAGAATAACTAAAGCAACTCTCGGTCAGTTATTCTTCAGTTAATACAGGATTTCTCAGCCTGACCATTAAAACCCTCTAAAACCATCAAAACAGACCAGTCCGGTTAATCACATTAGACTAGTCTAAGCGGTTTGTTTCAGCAGGGTCACGTTCAGGACAGTCTTCTGGAGCATTTGTCTGAGGTTTTTATGAATCACCACGTCTGAGATTTGAACCTACACAGCCTCAAGGTTATCCAGTGTTCCTCTGGATCTTAAAATGCTCTTAAAGTCTTAATTTTTCGGCCTGCTATTCTCCAAGTGTTTACCAGACGTCTACCTGTTTAACAGGGATTTGCATTAGAAATCGAGCAGAAATCATCTGATGATTTGATGCTTTAAATTGATTGACACGGTGCATGATTTCTGAAAAATCTAGTTTTGTTAGTTTTAATGGACATCATGGAACATACTGTATTTTAGGGTTACTGAGCACTGTTTGGGGAATTTTAAAACATATTAAATGTAGATTTCTAGGCCGTCTTTCCTTGAGGCCACTGATGATATTTGCTATTTTACTATCCATAATCCTGAGCTGTAGGTGGTTTTGAGTAATCTGCTGGGTTTGGTTGCTCTGAGCTCTTTATTGAGGATTGTATGAACTCTCTAAGGAGGAAATCATGGGCTGAGATGTTGTGCGATCACTAACGCACTTTATTAGAGAATAAACCCAGCAGAATCAACCCTCGGTCCTCCGAGGAAACTTCCACCAGTAACCAGCCGGTCATCGCTCACATTACGGTAAAAGCGGCTGGCGCTCGATATCAGCTAATGGAGGAAAGACAGAAGCTCAGGGAATGAATTTTTATATCAAAACAGGCAAATCTATTTTGATTAAAGCGCTTTTCCTCTAGCGGTGGCGTATTGGAAGTCATTAGGATGCTTTTCCCGTATTTGGAGCGTCTCTCTCTCTTTAATGCTGCATTGATCGCCTCTCATTTGATTTGAGACGAAGACTCGGGGACTGACAGCACCTCAGGAATCAGACTAATGGAGACGCCGCTCCAGAATGAATGCATATTGTTTTCCTCGTAAATGTGATGCGTAATCGAGTGCTTACTTGTTTGTGTGTTTTAGCCTGATAGTGCTGGCCAATATATTGAATATTTCCTGCATATTTGTTTTTTATTTAATGTGCTTTTTATTTTGCCATTGAGTTTTGTGAACATCTTGTCATTTAGATTAGCTTCATGATTCAGTTTAAACCTATCTGTGTCCCTGCAGCACAGAAGCAGTCATCAGTAGCACAGGTATATTTGTAGCAATAGACAACAATACATTGTATGGGTCACAATTATAGATTTCTCTTTTATGACAAAAATCATTAGGATATTAAGTAAAGATCATGTTCCATGAAGATATTTTGTAAATGTCCTACTGTAAATATATCAAATCTTAATTTTTGATTAGTAATATGCATTGCTAAGAACTTCATTTGAACAGACTTTAAAGATGATTTTCTCAATATTTAGATTTTTTTGCTCCCTCAGATTCCAGATTTTCAAATAGTTGTATCTCAGACAAATATTGTCCTCCTAACAAACCACACATCAATGGAGAGATTATTTATTCAACTTTCAGATGATGTATAGATCTCAATTTCAGAAAATTGACCCTCATGACTGGTTTTGTGCTCCAGGGTCATTAATTCAACATGAAACCAGGATCATCTCCATTTTCTTTAATAATTCATATTCCCGGACGCATGCTTGTCTGTTCGTCACTGATGCACATAACTGAAAATGAACAAATCTTATTATTTATTGAGTTAATGTTAAAGTTTAGTGGCCATTATTATTTTTATTGTTTTTAATCTAGTATTTTTTATTAAACAAATTCACAGTGTTTACTTAAATATTGAAGTACTAAAAATCATTAAAAGGCTGAAAGGGGTTAAAAAGACAGTAATGTTATCGATTATAGTTTTCATTAATATTTACAATGAGTTTTTATTTTATATTTTCTGTTTTCAGTTAAATTTTTATTTTATTATCATTATTATTATTATTATTATTATTATTATTATTAATGTTTACAATGAGATTTGTTTGTTTGTTCTTTTCATAATTTTTTTATATTTTTTTAAAATATTTTAGTAAATTTAAATTAAAATGAGAAATGTTGCATTGCAAACTAACTGAATAAAAAACTATTATTTTATTTTATTTTATTTTATTTTATTTTATTTTAACTTTTTTATGGTTTTAGTTAACTATGTAACCCTGACTGACATTATTGGATTAGAACAAAATATTGAACTGATCTGAATAATGACTCTATTGTCTTCTGTAAAGCTCCTTTACAGCTGAAGTTTTCATAATTGCTGAATTTGTCAATAATGACACTGTTTTCTACAATATTTTCTTGTTTATTACAGTAAAGCTGCTTTAAATCAATCTGTAGTGTATGAAGCGCTGTAGAAATAAATGTGACTCGACTGAAGAATATTGGTGTATCAGTAGTCCTCGTGCTGCTCTCTGTGTGTGTGTTGGTCATTAAGATTGAGTGTTCGATTGGTTATCTCTTCACGTGTGTGTGTGTGTGTGTGTGTGTGTGTGTGTCATGCACAAGTGATTCTAAAGGAGGTGAAATGAGCTGCTGAGCACAGTGTGTTTCCTCCAGTGGAATTGATTTGTGTCAGAAGCCACACACACACACACACACACACACACACACACGGGCGTCCAGCGGCCTCTCTGACCTCGTCTCACATCTCTGATTTGCATGGAAAGCGATTGTGTGTGGGTCCTCAGATAAATGTAACATTCTGTGTAACACACACAAATCTAACAGGAATTAATATTATGGCAAAGATGTTTGCAAATGTTTGCTTTTGAGACGTGTTTGTGATATTCTGAATGCAGTGCTTCATTATAAAGAAGAGATTTAGCATTTTGTGTGCAATTCTTGGATTTGTGTGTAAAGTTTTGAAAATGTGTGTAAGCAAAACAAAATATTCATCTCTCAAGATCAAAAGCGGTGAATTATTTCTCTAATCTAATCAGGTCTGATCGGCGATGTTATTTGTTTTCACAGCCTCATTAACTGAATGAAGTGTTGCTGTTGTTGCGGGTCGCGGACGGCAGGAATTAAATCAGAACTTCAATCACGTCGGCTGAAGATGATGTCTCTCAGGAATCCGTCATTAGCATCAGGCCACGACACACTAATTATGTTTGCTGCATGTTTGTGCCGAGTGAAAGTCAAACGGGACAGAAACCACCCCGTTATATGATTATAGGACAGAAGATAGTGTCCTTCTGCTTCAGTCTGATGATAAAAACCTCTTGGAGAAAAAGGTTAACCAAAATAAAATCTGTTTTTGGAGTATCACCCAAAAGTTTGGGGTTTGTAAGATTCTCCTGCTCACCAGAGCTGCATTTATTTGATCGAAAATACATTAAAAATTGTGAAATATTATTCTAAATAAAAAAAAGATATTTTCTCTGTAAATATGTGTTAAACTGTAATTTATTTCTGTGATGTGCAGCTGTATTTTCAGCATCATTACTCCAGTCTTCAGTGTCACATGATCTTCAGAAATCATTCTAATATGATGATTTGCTGCCTCAAGAAACATTTCTGATTATTATCAATGTTGAACACAGTTGTGCTGCTTCCATTCAAAAGTTTGAGGCAAGTTATATTTGAAAGAAATTAATACTTTTATGCATTAAATTGATCAAAAGTGACAGTAAAGCCATTTATAATGTTACAAAAGATTTTTATTTCAAATAAATGCTGTTTTTTTTTTAAACTTTCTATTCATCTGTGAATCCTGAAAAATAAAATGTCACAGTTTCCACAAAAATATTGGGCACTTTTCAACATTAAAAGTGAAAATAATAATAATAATTCTGATAATAATCAGAAAAGTTAAATAAGGAACTTAGTATTTTTTTTAAACTTTAAATGCATTTTTAATTTTAATTAAAATTAAATAATTTGTAATTATTCATATGAAATTTAAATTCATGAATTTGAGGACCACTGATGGGACTTTTTAATTTTTAATAAATATTTGAATTTCAATTAAAACATTTTTTTATTATATTTATGAAATTGAAATTAATATAGTACTTTAATACAAAATAATTGTAAATTAATAATGTAATTAAGGAAATTAACATTTATAACAATTTAAATTTAAAGTTATAGACAAATAATATAAATTATAAATGAATGCATTTAATATACATTTTAAAAATAAATTAATTGAAAATTAACAAATTTGTTTCTATTTCTAAATCATCATATTAGAATGATTTCTGAAGATCATGTGACACTGAAGACTGGAGTAATGATGCTGAAAATACAGCTGCACATCACAGAAATACATTACACTTTAACAGAGATTCACACAGAAAACAGCTGTTTTATATTCTAATAATATTTCACAATATTTGACTGTATTTTTGAACAAATAAAATTGTAGCCTTAGAAGAACCTTCTTTCAAAAATATGAAAATATCTTAATCATTACTAATCTGCGTCTATATATAATATTTAATAATGATATTTAATAATTTAATAACATCATAACTCATGCTTGTGGTCTTACTGTAATTCTAGAAAAATAAAAGTCTTTCCCCGTAAACTTTTATATAGATACGAAGAGTTCATTCGCAAAAATTTTTTCAAAAATCCAGTTAATCAAACTGCAGGTGGGTTATTTTGATTAGGTTAGAAAATAACTAAAAATACAGCCAACTAACACAATAAAACGGAATAAAAACATAACAAAAATTTAAAAAATGGAGTTATCTGTTTTTGCAAATAAACTCTTCCTATAATAACCCAAATGTTTTTCTTTTCTGTTTGACTGGCAAACTCATCACATGACTCATAAATTAATTAACCGGCGTTCATGGTGACTCTACGGTGGATAATGTCATTAAAACGTGTGAGTGGCGCTGCTGGCCAATTAGCCGACAAACAGAGAAGCCTTTCCTCAGAGTTTATGAAAGTTCTTCAGCTTTCATTTGCCAGACAGTCAGATGGAATGAAGTTTTTTCCGTCCTCATTGTCAGACAAAAGCAGGCCGGCTCATTCACTATTATTTTTCCTGCTCTTTTCTTGCGGGTTTTTTCCGGCGAACTCTCACAGCGAGAGCGTTTTTGATTGGTGGCACAATGTGAGAATAGGCTTGTCTACATTGACATTTGAGAGGCGCCGCCGGGCTTTTTCTCGGGCTTTGACCTCGCCGGGTTTTATTAGCAAATGAGACCTGGAGGGTTTGAGTTTAAAGAGCGGCCCCTTCCTTCCCGTTTCTGCCACATAATGATTTTCACAGGGTTCAGGACCCGAGTGTGAACAGAATAATGAGTGCCAGTCATTACTGGAAATTACCGCCGTCGCTCGCAGCCCAATGAATGTAAAAGCCTGTGGACATTGATGATGAGCAGCAGACGAGCTCGTGAGGAGATTTCTGATAATTATACAGCTCAGGTTAATCATCTACACCTGTTTGCTGATTCAATTCACTTTAAATCCGGGATTTCCAAACGTTATTTTCAGCCAAACCCCTTTGACCTGGAATATTTACTTTAAATTAATATATATATACACTACCATTTTTTTCTGCTCACCAAGGCTGCTTTTATTTGTTCAAATGTACAAAAAAAAGTGAAATATTATTAACATTTAAAATAGCTGATTTTAATGTGAATACAATAAAAAAAAATTAAAAAAATTATGGGATGATTATGTTGTGATAATATTAAAAAAAAAAAAAAAAATTCTTTTTTTTGAAATACTATTTTCTTTTTTAAAAAAGTGTTTTGTTTGGTGATTTTATATTTTATATTTATGTATATTTCTTAAATAATACAAATAAAAAAATATTCAAATCATGTAAATTTTAAATAATGATTTAATTATTTATTTTTTTCAGGAAACAATATTTCAAGTCAGTTTATTTATTTAGTTTAATAAACAGAAATAACATGTATTTGGTTAATAAGTTAGTTATTTGGATATTTGCTATTAATTTACTAAATGAAATAATAAACAATATATTTCTTGAACTAAATATTTATTTAAAATAAATAAATTTATATTTTTTTAAATTTATTTGGACATGCATATTTATTAAAATATTATTTATAAAACAATTATTTGCATTAAAAATAATTTATTAATTTGGATATGCACCATTAATTGACTAAATAAAATATAAATATTTATTTATTTAACTAAATATTTATTAAAATTTTATTTACATAATATAATTATTTGCAAAATATTTTTTTATTTGTCTATCTTTATGTATTTATAGCTATTCACAGTATTAATACTATTTTATTTTTTTCAACATCCTACCATTAAAGTTCTATTGTTGTTTTGGATGTGTGCAATACTATGGTATTACTAAGGTGTTTTAAAGTATTATCTAATACACTTACTGTAACATGTTACTGCTACAGAACTCTTTTGCAAGAGTATTCTTGGAAGTAATGAATTTCAATGTATTGTATTGCACAAGTATTATTTTAGGACTGAGTACACGTGCTTGTTACTTTGCACAAGCAAGTTCATTAGAATATTTAATTGGTTTGGTTTGAAAGCACATTGATTAAATTAGCCATTCAGAACTGTCAGAGTGCGAGGCTTTAATTTAATCATCGCTGTTCTCGTTAATGATCTGTGTCGTTATTTCAGGCTGCACTGTATTCAGATGTATCGTAGAAGTCTCCCACACATGTGAACACACGTCTCTTATAATAATGCCGTGTCCGAGCTCTGTTTAATTAGCTCAGGCGTTAGTGTGACGAGCTGCCGCTATCCCAGCATGCTCTAATGAAGCATCAGGTGCAGCAGGGCTGAGATGAAGCTTCTGTGCAGGTAATGCTTTCACCTTCAGACGTGTTTTACACAGAAGATCGTCTCGCTCGTTTGTGTGAGGAACCGGCAGACAAGCTCAAATTAAACTACGCTTGCATGCAGGACTTCGGCACATGAAGTGTGTTTATTAAATCTGTAAATGACTAAAGGATAAAAATAAATAAATGACACGCATGATGCTGAATCAGACACACATTATAAATCTATCACATCCAATTAACTATGTTTATGTAATTTACAAACCATCGTTTATTTTTGTTAATGTTAGGTAACAAAAAATATTTAAAGTGCATTAACTAAAATTATTTCTATTTATTTTTATTCCTTTAATTTGTAATTATTTTAATACAAATATTTAATTTAAATACAAAATAATTTGTGATTTTATTATTATTTTTTAATTAAAAAACATTAGTAAATATTGAAATTAACTGAGAAGTTTTGTTGAAATTAAACCAACTAGAAGTGTTGTTTATTATTAACTAATGTATTTAACAAATAAAACCTCATTGTAAAGTGTTTGAGTTTTACAATAAAATGCAACGGTAAAATTTGCTAATTGACTAAACTGTATGTTAATTTATGGTTTTCATTTGCAGAAATTAAATAAATGAACAAATCTGACAGTATTTTACAATTAAATAATGTGATTTTAAACCATTTATTCTTACTGTGTATGGTAAGGTATATAAACTAAAACTAAAAATGATAAAAACACACCAACCCTTTAAAAATACTAATTAAAAATCACAATAGTTATAATAAAATAACACATAACAAGGGTTAATTAATGTTGAAACACATATTGCTCATAGTTAATTCGGGTCATGTGATGTGTGGTCGTTAGGGTCATTAGTGCAGTGTCTCTCGTCCAATCAGAAGCTGAGCTTGTTGAGCCGCTGGCCTTCGTCAGACGCGGTGCTAATTGGGCCGAATGCACTATTGTGAAGGAAGAGAAGACGTGGAGCTCTACAAACACACTTATTACAGACCTGGCTAATTATTCCACGGACAGGAAGAGCTCGTTAGGCTGAACTGATGGACGGAGCGCTGAGACTCTACACTGATTAACACAACTTTAAATCACAGCCTCATTCAGAACTAATTCAACAACATATCAGAGAGAGTAAATATACAAAGTGCTCTTATTTCATTTAATAATGCTGTTCAGAAGCAGCTGAATGTTTGATGATGTGTGATGTTTCTACTGATTATTCTAGACTTGTTAGAGGAATAGATCAGATAACGGTTTATCTGAGATCAGGATGAGTTTGTTTCTTCATCAGGTTTGTAGAAATGTAGCACTGCATCAGTGTCTCAGCAGTGAATGGGTGCCGTCAGAATGAGAGTCTAAGCAGCTGATAAAAACATCACAATAATCCACAAGTAATCCACAGCACTCCAGTCCATCAGATAACATCTGGAGAAGACAAATGAGAGTCCAAGTCAGGCATTAAGTCGTTTTTAACTCAAATACATAGAGTCTATAATCCATAATAACACTTCCTCCAGTGAAAAAAGTGTTCTGGTGTGAATCAGGAGAGAAATCTGCACAGATCAGCGTTTAAACAGCTCTAAACAAATATGTGTCTGGATTCTGATGTGAGAGACAACAGCAGATGTACTTTTTCACTGCAGGAAGTGTTATTATGGATTATAGACTCTATGTTTTTGAGTTAAAATCGTCTTAATGCTGGATGTGTTTCATCTTTTGTCTTCTCCAGATGTTCACTGATGGACTGGAGTGCTGTGGATTACTTGTGGATTATTGTGATGTTTTTATCAGCTGTTTTTGATATCTTCCTTTGTCTCTGTCTGTCTTATTCAGTACAGGCGTGTGGATTATTATTGTGATGTTTTTATCAGCTGTCTTTGATGTCTTCCTTCGTCTTTAACCATATTTTGGGGACAAATTTGTACCCAAAAGTGAGCTACTGTTAAACCTGACAAAATCTCCAAAAACCTCCCTTTGAGGATGTCCTCATTTGTAAAACTGGTATAAAAATTAAATGTGTGTGTGTGTGTGTGTGTGTGTGTGTGTGTGTGTGTAATGGTGAGTCACTGTGTGTTGAATTTGGCACCAGCCTGATTGAAACAGATATAGATTAATTAGCAATGCTAATTGAGATGAATTAAGCTGCTCTCTTAATGAAGTGGCTCCTCTTTAATCAATTACCGTCACTGCACTGCTTTGAACATGTTGATAAACACATGACTGTATTCCATATGTCAGATAAACACAGCTGTGTGTGACGGTGAGACTCACTCATCTGCTCTCTGAACATGTTCATCACGGATCTGAACACGCAATAATCCTGTCATGACCCGTGTTCATATGCCACAAAACCACAGTTTGACTCACTCATCTGCTCTCTGAGGGCTTTTATTGCCACAAAACCACAGTTTTTATTGTGATATTTTTTTCTGATTAAAATTTATGATTTAAAGTTTTAAAATCAATCACTGCTATCATCATCATTATTGTTATTATTATTATTTGTCATTTCTAAAATAAAATAATTCTTCTTATTATTATTAATATTATTATTTTTTTGTAATTTCTAAAATAAAATTATTTATTATTATTATTATTATTATTATATTTTTTTGTAATTTCTAAAATAAAATTAATGTTTTATTTTCTCATTATTTTATTAAATATTTTTGTAATTTTTATTATTATTATATTTTTTTGTAATTTCTAAAATAAAATTAATGTTTTATTTTCTCATTATTTTTAACTTGTAGTAATATATACTAAAATAGCTGAAACTAGAACTACATATTATATATATATATATATAATTTTATTAAATATTTTTGTAATTTCTAAAATAAATTCTTAAACTTATTTTCAGCTAGTTATTTAACTTGTATATATATATTTTAATGTTTTTTATAAAGCTTTAAATAAGATAAAATATAAATTAAATATTTAATATAGCATGTTTAATATTACTATTACTGTTATTTAAATAAAAATATACAAAATAAGAAATATTGCTATTTTAACCTTTTTGCTGAAAAATTTAAAATGCATATGTTCATTAATAATGAAATATTTATTTAAAATAACATCAACAACATTCAATTCAAGTTTATCTGTATAGTGCTTTACACAATACAAATCGCTGCAAAGCAAGCAGCTTTACAGAAAATTAAAGTTTCAAGTTGACTTCCATGTCGTAGAAATGTACAGTAAAAATTCATGAAACCGTTTTAGACAGTTTTACAACTCAAACGTGTGTCAGAATGCAATTCAAATAGGTTTCATTCACAGTAACTCACTCGACTGACAATCAAATCTTTCAGAAGTGCACAGAATGACTCGGTTTAGTGTTTATTTGGGGTTTATCGTCCACAGGATCTGCGTTCATGATGGTGAACTCGACGGCTCGTTTCGCGGGTCAGAAGGCTTTGCTCTTCACGCCGCAGCTGAAGGAGAACGACACACACTGCGTCATCTTCCAGTATTACGTGGCGGGACGAGAGGGAGGACGGCCCGGGCATCTGAACGTCTACATCAAGGAGAACAACAGCCCGATGGGTTTGCCCGTGTGGAACACGTCTGGACCGGCCCGGCGCAGCTGGAGCCAGGTGGAGCTCGCCATCAGCACGTACTGGCCCAACTTCTACCAGGTGAGATCCACTCACACACAGGGTCGGGAATCGAAAAGCAATTCCGATATCAGATACTTAAGGTCAGACAGGTATTTTTCACATAGCTATCGAAAATCTATTTCGATATCAGATACTTAAGGTCAGACAGGTATTTTTCACATAGCTATAAGAAGTGTGCAGTTGCCGTACTGTAAAAAAACTTTGATCAGGATAAAACTGTATATTAGAAGTTAACATAAACAGTATGAGACAACAACAAACAAAAAACGCACCATTAAGAGCCATGCTTGCACAGGTTCTGCACGATCCTCTTCACTATTATTTTCTGCGTTTCAATTGGGCTTAAATTGAAAAGCAATATAGACGACACCATTGTTTACAATACAACTGGAGCACATTCAGAGCTGAGGGGCGGGGCGTTTCTGGACTGCACTCGGCGGTTTAGCCAATCACAACACGCTGGACCAGCTGACCAATCTGAGCCCACTGTGTATTTCTGAGGGAGGGGCTTGATAAAACCAGGAAATCATCAGAGCATTTATCAGAGAGGGGGTTATATCGGTGTGGGGTAATGGAGGTTTTGTGTAAAGATAATTTATTTTTTATTTTATGAATTATTTTTTTATAAGTTGAAACATTAACACGTTAACCCGATAAACACAATCAAGCTTAGAGAGAAAAAAAAAGGCAACCACCCCTTTAAAATTTCAATTCCTCCGATCAGTTCCTGTGTGTGCATCTTTTATTTTTAGCTGGCGAAAAGAGGCTGTTCAAAATGTATTTGTCTTTGAGTCATTCATTCAAGAGATTCATTCAAAAACACTGATTCATCCAGCAATGAAACAAGTGAATCACGAGGGAGTCACTGAATCATTCCATTCATAAATTCTAAAAGATTTTTAGTTGTCTAATCAGCAGAATTGTGAGAGAACTACAACCCCTATTTAAAAAAAAAAGTCTCAATTTCTGCTTTGCACACAAACAGCTCTTAATCAAGTCCAGTTTTTATGTAGCCGCCTGATTTTGTGTTCAGCAGCAATTAAACACTTTGCAAAAAGAGACACACAAAAAGTGTGTCCCTGCAGCACAGAAGCAGTCATCAGCAGCACAGGTATATTTGTAGCAATAGACAACAATACATTGTATGAGTCACAATTATACATTTCTCTTTTATGACAAAAATAATTAGGATATTAAGTAAAGATCATGTTCCACGAAGATATTTAGTAAATTTCCTACCGTAAATATATCAAAACTTAATTTTTGATTAGTAATATGCATTGCTAAGAACTTCATTTGAACAACTTTAAAGATGATTTTCTCAATATTTAGATTTTTTTTTGCTCCCTCAGATTCCAGATTTTCAAAATAGTTGTATCTCAGACAAATATTGTCCTCCTAACAAACCACACATCAATGGAGAGATTATTTATTCAGCTTCCAGATGATGTATACATCTCAATTTCAAAAGGATCCTTATGACTGGTTTTGTGGCCCAGTGTCACAAATATGTTTGATATTTAAATGTTTGGCTTTTTTTAACACATTGGAATTGAAAATGGTTTGGATAGATAAGATTTGGATTGGATTAGTTGAGTATGATTTGGATTTGATAATTTATGACTGATACCCAACCCCTGCACACACCTGCATCTGGATCAAACACACACACGTGACGGGCTCTGTGTCATGCAGACTGGAATAGCTGGTGGTTTGGTGACATTATCTGAAGATGATTTGTGATGAGGACTATGGTAACATCAGTAAGAATGAGTTGAAAATGAGCACATCAGATGCCATTTCTATTCTAAACATGTTAGCTGTCATGTTCTGTTTTATAAAGAAAACTCAGAGGATGTTTGATTTTTGAGAATTTGAAAAACAGATCTGAGCTACAGGACCAGCAGGAAAACACCCCTGGCTGCACAGTTTGGGGGAAAATATAATTGCTAATTTTCTGATTAAAAAAATAATAATAATATAAAGCCCCATGGGTTGCACAATTTGTTCAAAATGTTGTGATTAAATTAATAATAATAATAATAATAAATACAAACAAATTAATGAATTAGTTATTTAGTTAAATATAAGAAAATAAGACATACCGTTGTAATATTTTGCTGTAAAATAAAATCATTTGAAGGAAAATGATGTGATAATTGCATTTTACAGGACAATTGTAAAATTACAGTACTAATGGGTGTCTTTATTTGTTTTTTTTTGTATAATTGTTATTTTACAGTAATAATGGGTGTCTTAATTTCTTCATATTTATATACATATTCTTATATAATTATTATTTTTATTTCTGATTAAAAAGGGATTTACTGCACAATTTGACCAAACATTTTTAAAGTACTACAGTAAAATTACTGTAATAATATATATGGCTGTCTTAATTTTTCAGTTTTAATATAATTATAATAATCATGCAGCCCTTCCCTTACCAACAGCTTGTGTGTGTGTGTGTGTGTGTGTGTGTGTGTGTGTGTGTGTGTGTGTGTGTGTGTGTGGGTTGTGTGGTGGTGTGTGTGTGTGTGTACTAATGTGTGTGCATGCTTGTGGTGCGTGCGTGGGTGTGTGTGTGTGTGTGTGCGTGCGTATGTGCATGTGTGTGTGTGTGTGTGCGTGTGTGTGTGTGTGTGTGTGTGTGCGTGCGTGTGTGTGTGTGCATGCTTGTGTGTGTGTGTGTGTGCGTGTGTGTGCATGCTTGTGTGTGTGTGTGTGTGTGCATGCTTTTGTGTGTGTGTGTGTGTGTGTGTGTGTGTGCATGCTTGTGTGTGTGTGTGTGTGTGTGTGTGTGTGTGCGTGTGTGTGTGTGCGTCTGTGTGCATGCTTGTGTGTGTGTGTGTGCATGCTTGTGTGTGTGTGTGTGTGTGTGTGTGTGTGTGTGTGTGTGTGTGTGTGTGTGTGTGTGCGTGCGTGTGCGTGTGTGTGTGTGCATGCTTGTGTGTGTGTGTATGCGTGTGCGTGGTGTGTGTGTGTGTGTGTGTGTAGTCAGATGGGTATTGGTCACATGTTATTTTCTGTCTCTCTGTCAACTGATCCTCAATTTCAGGTGAATATAATGAAAATCTGGCCTTCCGTTAGAGAGAAAGAGAATCACATTTTCTGCTCTTGTAGAGCTCTATTTTCACATGTGCTGAAGAGAGAGAGAGAGAGAGAGAGAGAGAGCGACGGCTCTGATTTCACACATGCTGGTCATTAGCGAGCGTCTCTCATGGGTGCTGACGGAGCCCCGTGTTAATTGCTGGAACGAGCCCCGGTGACCCGGCACAGGAGAAGCATGTTTGGGTAAATTACTCCATTAGAGCGGCGCTGAGGAGCGGGCGAGCGAGGTGACGACCAGACACGGCCTGATTAGGAGAAACAGTGCTAGAGCCTGCCACACGTAATCATGACGTCTCGAGGAGTTTGAGGAGATTCATAAACCAGATCAATGATTCTGTTGGGTTCTGCCACATTATTCATGCTTTACTGAACTTTACTGAAAAAATTAAGTTACTACAATATTTAGTAGTAGCTTATCAGTGGTGACTGTCAGTTTATATGGCAGAAATGTACGGAAAAATCAATTAAAGATGTAATCTAACAGATGATGAACACTATTAACAGCAATTATTATATGATGCAATCAAACTTATGGCAAAATCTGGTAGTTCTGTATGTTGTTTCAGGGTTGGCATCATCTGAGGTCCTCTGAAGGAGAAATATATTTCCAATTACAAAAATAAATTTTATTTAGCCTCATTGTCTACAACATATATTTAGCGTATGAATAGAATGTAATTTGTCCTTTTGGGGGAAGTCGTGGCCTAGTGGTTAGAGAGTTTGACTCCTAACCCGAAGGTTGTGGGTTCGAGTCTCGGGTCCCGGCAATACCACGACTGAGGTGTCCTTGAGCAAGGCACCGAACCCCCAACTGCTCCCCAGGCGCCGCCTCGTGTGTGTGTGTGTGTGTGTGTGTGTGCGCGCACTTTGGATGGGTTAAATGCAGAGCACGCATTCTGAGTATGGGTCACCATACTTGGCTGTATGTCACATTCATGCTCACTTTTTTGCCATATGGCCTGCTGTAGTGAAAATTGAATTTTGGAAAATTGTTGAAATTGGTTTTATCCATTTATTTAATTTAAATTTTTCTCTCTCTCTGTTAAAAGCAATTAATATTACTTTTATGTGAATCGTTGCTTCATGCTTATTTTATTATAATGTACGTTTTATGTGTTTGCATTTAAAAAAGGTCTAGTTACAAATGTTCCTCTGCCGAAATTCCAAATAAAAACATTTTAACACGAGAAATAAAGCTGCTAAAGCAGCAGGAGTCCATACAACCCATACAATCTGAAGTTCTTCATTCACACACATGTAACCCTCAGAAAAACACACAGCAAGTGTGTAGTGAGTACCGCGGTAAACTGAGACTGTCCGTCTGTGGTTTTAACCTCAGCAGCCTAAAATATGTCCCTTCACTGGTGTTCATGAAAACATCCAGCACATTTGTCAGGAAGACGCACCCACACACATTCCGGGTTTTGGGAGCGGTTGAACATGCACATATCTGACATCGATGAGTATAATGTGCCCTGGGAGACTGTATTTCTTCCTTTCTATTCTTAGAGATGTTTCCATCCCATCTGCATGTAGGAATGATCTCAAATGTTGCTCGATTAGTTGGACTGGATGATGTTTGATCTCTAACTAGCGTGTGTTATTATGGCTCTTGAAAAGATTCCACATGCATCGCTCTGTGTGATAAGAATAGAGCGAATGTGTATCTAATTAGCAATGTCAGGATAATTATAGTTCGCTTTAATTGCACCGTATCGATAGTAATCTTCAAAATGAAACCACCTGGTGCTTTGGACATTATTTTGTAATTACAGGCTTGATTTGATGTTTTTCTCGCTAGAAAGACGCAGTTGCTAATTGGTGCGATCAGGTCAGCGATCAGAACTTTTAATTGATTGTGACAGGCGTTTAGTTTTTATGCGTTCTGCGTTTGTCCCATTTAGACGTCCGTGTGTGCATCTTTGACTTAGCTCAGATTTAAGTGCAACCAAACATCTTCAGTCCTGAGATGCTAATTATAATTCCAGTGTAATGTCATTAGCGCTATGAGAAGTTTGTTTGCTTCTCGACACGTTTGCTCTGAAAAGCTTCATCTTCATCGAGTGTTTGCGGGGGGTGCTGTGTGTCGAGCTGGAGTCAGACAGAAGGTGCTGTTATTTTAATGTTTAAAGAGTCAGTCGCCTTTATTTCTATAACATTTACTGCAGTACAGATTATAGAAATTGTTAGAGAAGGACGAGAGCATAAACGCCACCCTGAGCTTTCACAGTCTGTTCATGAGACGAGATGATAATAACTCATCTGAGCACTGCTTTCACCTGTGAGACAAAGCTCATCTCTCTTCTCATCTCATTCTCTTCTCTCATCTCAGCTCTCATCTACTCTTCTCTTGAATATCTTGATTCATTTCATCCCTGAATTTCTTTATTCATTTCGTATTGTCTTGTCTCGTTCTCCACCCTTGTCTCATCCCAGCTCTCATCTTGTCTTCTTTCGAATATCTTGATTAATTTTGTCTCGCCTCGTCTTGTCTCTTTCTCTACTCTTGTCTCATCTCAGCTCTTGTCTACTCTTCTCTTGAATATTTTGATTAATTTCGTCTCGCCTCGTCTCGTTCTCTACTCTTGTCTCCTCTCAGCTCTAATCTAGTCCTCTCTTGAATACCTTTATTCATTTAGTCTCGTCTTGTTTCATCCTCTACTCTTGTCTCATCTCAGCTCTCATCTAGTCTTCTCTTGAATATCTTTATTAATTTAGTCTCGTCCTATTTCATCCTCTACTCTTGTCTTATATCATTCTTAACCCTTGTCTCATCTCAGCTCTCATCTAGTCTTGTCTTGAATGTTCTTGAATATCTTGATTCATCTCATCCCATCTCATCTTGTCTCTTTTTATTCTTTAGTCTTTTATTTTTTTTTTTATATCATCACTTCTCGTCTGTTCTCTTCTCTCATTCTCTGTTCTTTTCTCATCTCAGCTCTAGTCACACCTCTTCATCTTCTCTCATCTAGCCTCCGCTCATCTCCTATCATCTCATCTTGTCTCACCTCACCTCTGGATTTGTCTCGTCTCATCTGATCTTTTCTTTCATATCACCTCTTCTCATCTAGTCTCATGACTCATCTCTGTCTTGTCCAGGTCCATAAGAGTGGTAAGAGTCTGCTGATGGCAATGACAGGGTTAAAGTGATTCAGCAGCTGCTGTGTGTGTGTGTGTGTGTGTGTGTGTGTGTGTGTGTGTGTGTGTGTGTGTGTGTGTGTGTGTGTGTGTGTGTGTGTGTGTGTGTGTGTGTGTGTGTGTGTTTGGAGAACCGCACCCAGTTCCTGAAGAAGCCATTCATTCCTGTTCCTCATCTGTGTCCTCCAGGGTAATGCTGGTCAATTAAAATATACTTTTATTCACATTCAATAACAGTTCAGTCCCTTAACATGGAAGAACTTCATAAACTCACCCTCATGTCAGGACAAACTCTCTGAAACAGTTTAGAGAAATCACTAAGAGTTGTCCAAACTAATCATTCTAGCATCATTTACTCACTCTCATGATGTTTCAGACCTGCATGACTTTCTTAGCGGAACACTTAAGCTTATTTAAGGTCCAAACAACATTGGACTCCATTAAATTTCATTCTATGGACAGAAAACATTCTTCAAAATAAGATACAAGTCATACGTGTTTGAAGTGTAACTTTGGGGAAAGTAAATGATAACAGAATTATGCATTTTGTTTAATAGTCCATATGATTTTGCTATATATTCCATGTGATCTAAGGTTTATTTTACGTGATGAACAGATACATATTTGAATTCATGAGAATCCTCAAATTTTTTATTTAATTTTCCGTATATTTAAATATGATGTCAAGATCATGGTTCCCAGGTTTTCACAACAAAACCTGCCCAACTGCACCTCAACACTAGCCAAAAACAAGCCCAATCACGTTTTGAGGGGATCCCCTGGTGAAAATTGCATTTTGGGGAATAAAATTTCCCTTTTTTTATAGTGAAAATCCTGTTTTGGGGAATAAAATTCAGGTTTTTTGTCAGGGTTCCCCTAGTAAAAAACAACCCGTGGTAACAGTTTAAGTCGTCCAATTCCGCAGAGAAAATGCAGACTTGGCAACACTGGTCAAGATATACATTTACTTTATTGAATATACAGAGTAGCAGGAACATATTTCGAAAACCTTTGTTCCACAGAAGAAAGAAAGTCATACAAGTTTGAAACATCATAAGGGAAAGTAAATGATCACAGATAAATGTTTAATCAAAATTTGGTTTTAGAATTTTTAGGAAAATTGGGACTTAAATATCTTAATTAGTTTCTGTTTTATAACTAAAGTATGGCAGTATGGGTAAACTGATGACTTAAATTGTATGGCAGTATTTGTATGTTTATTTGATTTGATTTTCTTTTTAATTTATTATTTGAGGTAATTATTTGAAGTGGGTATTTGTGGTTTTTGGATTGAGCTGCTGATGTGAACTGTATCATGGGACGCCTGTCTATGCATCATAATAGAAACCTTAGAAAAGAGCATGCATCCCAGAATCCTTCACTCGGCGCTCTTTAGCCCTGACCCCAAGAGTCCGGCTGTCGAGTTGAATTGTTTGGCTGTATAAACGGAGTGAAGCGAGCAGATTTAGCACATGCTGCCACAGCACTTCACTGATAGAGCCGTGAGTTACCGCGTCTATAAACGCTGCCGTCTGACAGACAACCGATTCACCGTGAGCACCCTTGGAGCCCGCTCCCCTTACGCCGCAGATTTAACAAGTCTGGTCCAATAACTAAAGCCAAAGTCTAAACGTCTATCTAAATGTGGCATAATTGTATATTATTATTGTCATTATTAGTATACGTCACAAATGTACGCTAACATTATAATTGCTTTTATTTATTTATTTATTTATTCTTTCTCTCCCCGTCATATCTTGAAAGGCTGTGAAAAATGTTTACATTCTATGTTTATTCATATATCTTTATTTGGTTTTCCTATAGGCTATTCCTTTTTGTTGGTGGTGGTGATGTTTGTTCACTTGTAATTTGTTGTCTACTGTATTTTTTCAATTTGACACATTCTCAAAAAAAAAAACTAATATTAATAAAATAAAATAAAAACCAAATTCCAGAGAAATAAACTTTTATATAAAGTTGAAAGCAATTGCAAGTTTTTTCTGACTTTTAAATGATTTTTATTTTAATGCTCATCAAAGACAAAACAGAAAAATTGACAGTAGTGGATTCTTACTAAAAAAAAAAATACATTAATGCATAAAAAATTACCAAGTATAATAAATAAACTTATAGTTGTGATAAAGAATTTGAATTGCGTATAAAATTGTCATATATTTGGATTTTTGCATGAACAAACTGATAAAGTTAAAGGGGTCATGAAAAAAAAATAACTAAAGCTTTTCTCATCTTTGTGCGCCGTTGTGTAAAGCCTCTTCTCGAACCCTGTGGGACTCCTGTGTGTGGCCTTTTGAGAACGTGTCCATTTATCACTGTGCTTATGAGCTTTCTCTTTCCTCCGCAGATCGTCTTTGAAGCGGTGACCTCCGGGCAGCGCGGCTTGCTGGCCATCAAGAACGTGGTCCTCAAGGGCCATCAGTGCAGTAAGACCCGTCTCTGTCATAAAAACACCCTCATCACCCGCTCCTTGGCCTTTTCCTGCCACCCTCCAAATATCAATATCGTCTGTCTTTCTCCAGGCATTGAAGTCGAGCCATAAAAGAGAGCGTAATAAAGAAAACAAAAGACTGAAAAGAGGAGGGAAGAAGACGATAAAGCTTTCATGTAGTGCTGGAGAGATATCAGGGTGTAAAAGAGACGCCGTTAGCAGGATGAATGGAGGAGGGAGGAAGGGGTCAAGTGGGAATCTGCTGTCTACATAGGCAGCACACTTACAAGGCAGCTTCTTTTTTTTAACTCTTATGAAACCTGGGGACTTGATTTTAACAGATTTGTGAGTGTTTGATTGGATTCTCATATATATATTTTATTTGTTATGCAGCTTCTTTTTTTTAACTGTTATGGAACCTGGGGATTTTTTTTTTCTTTCCAATAAGTAATGATGAACTGAAAAATTCAGCTTTGATCACAGAAATAAATTACAGTTTAACAGATATTTACATAGAAAATAGCTATTTTACATAGTAATAATATTCCATAATTTTTACTGTATTTTTGATCATATAAATGCAGACTTTGTGAGCAGAAGACACTTCTTTCAGAAACATTACAAAAAAAAATCTGTATTATTCCAAAGAGATTCTTTTTTTTTGGTCCTTTTTTTTTATAAATAAAATCATCATAATTTGGGCGGATATATATTAGTGTGTGTAATTTTATTTATTATTTTATATATATATAGTTTTTATTTTTTTTAGTGTGTGTATTTTTTTTTTCTTTCCAATAATGTTTTTCATTATTGAACTAAATATGCTTTGCTGAAAATTCAACACAGGAAACAGTTCTTTTAAAATATACTAATGTAAAATAAATAAAATAAAAAATCCAAAAATTAAGTACTTGTTTTAAAATGCTAATAATCAGTTTACAGTTACTGGTTTATGGATTACAAGTGAATAATTTACTGCTGTCACTGCATGAATAATATATATATTTCAATCTCCCTAATTCTTTTTTTCAGTTTATCTCTGATTATTTGCGCAATATAGAATGGCCATGGCATGCATACTGTAGTTCATAATATCTAAATATATAAATAATGCAGTTTAAAGCAGACGTGTGCAGCTGCTGATGAATGAGACTGTAACACCAGTGTTTGATTGGATTATCCTCGTATTAACTGTTTATTGTTCAGTGATTGTGATTAGAATACAGATTATAGATGGCTGAAGCAGATATTCAACCCTTTAATAACAGATTAAACAGAGAACAACTGGATTTACTGAGAAAGTAAATTCTTGTGTGTTCAGAATGATATACTACTGTGTTTTAAAGAAAGCAGTATGCAGTATGAATGCAGGCACAAAATGCAAATAGAATACACATGGAATATCCAGATGATCTAAATCATCAATACTGTGTCCAATAATGCAGTGCACTTCACTCTTTAGGGACCTTCCATTTTTAGGACTTTATGATTTTTAACATCTCTCTCTTTCTTGACTTAAAATAAGGTCTCTTAGACACTTAGTTCAAAATAGTGATATTTGCTGTTCACACAAAGTGTTTGTTTATTATTATTATTATTTTTTTATTTTTTTTTTTTTAGCAATTTTGTCTTATTTCTTAAATTAATTGAAACAAAAACATGTTTGTTAATAATATAGCATAACTTGAAATTTATAAGCAATTTTTTTGTAGGCTGGTCATTTTTGACCGGGAACATCACAAGGAAAAATATCCCAAAAATTAATGAATTAATTATTTATTTTTTTTATTTTATTTTTTTTATTTTTTTTTTATTTATTTATTTTTTTTATTTTTTTATTTTTGTTTTTTTATGACTTTTTCTTTTTAGGTTTTGCTTCTCAAGTAAATGTATCTTTATTTTTGAAAATGTAGATATTTGTGGAAAAGTCAAAAATGATTTCTGCAGTGCAAATAGAAATGTCCCAGCTATTTGCACTCAGTGTAAATCAGCACTGCCTGATATTTAATGTGCATTTTAGAATATACAGTACATGCATTACGCAGAATGCTAGTAATTCTTTCTGAACATACTCAGTGCATCTCAGAGATGAACTCGCTAATCAGCTTCTTTAGCCATCAGAGAAGGAAGAGTATAGTAAAGAAATATGGCTGGTGAAATATTGAAGAGTGCGAGGAAGAATGGAGACCGGCACTGATTGAATTAGCAGTGTTTTTGTGGATCAATTCAAGGTCACGGCGGCCCGCGAGAGCACCCAGTCAAATATTAGACGTCATAACCTGAATTAAATGAGCTTTCATCTCACAGATGCGTTTGGTTTTAAATGCATATTGACCCAGATATGAGTGCGCTTTGTTGTAGAGACTAATGAGAACACGCCGGCCTCCGCTCGCTCTTAAATCAATAGAGTTAAGGTTAGAGTTTGAGGGGAATATTATTAGCTGAGCGCAGATTAAAAGAGAACCAATAATGATTTTTGTGTAACGCTCGCTCGTCGAGAGGGTGATATTGATATCAGTAATAAAACATCTTGAAATGCTCACACAGTTGAAGAGCTTGTGGTTAAAGTTACATTGAACTCTAATAAATGAATCGGTATGTGTGTTGTATTTACAATAAAAATACAATAAAAAATCTATAAATGAATGAGAAGAGCAGCTCAGATCGTCTGAAGAGACATGTTTGAGTTCCTAGCGAAATCTCTGACACTTGATTTGTAAATTTTTAGATGCGATCTTGTCTGAAACAAAAGAGATTATTGCAGTGTTTTTGTACATAATTGCTCTTTTATTAAACTAGAGAACATATGAGAGATTGCATGAGATGTTTTAGTCTCAGTGAGAATAGGATTTGATTTCAAAATACTTTTTTTAGGTATAAACCTTACTAATTTTGTGAAAAAGGTACCAAAGAAAGGTTATTTAAATATAAATAAATTAATTACTTAATGAATAAATACATAAATACATAAACGAATAAATAAATAAATAAATGAAATTGTTTAAATTCTGATCAGTTATTTATTAGGTAATTATATCTTAATTTAAAAGTGTGTAGATATAGTGTAGTAACTAGAACAAAATTATTAAATAAAATGATTGATAAAGGAAACAATGTTTTCTTTGGTTTAGTTTTTTCTTGTTTTAGCAGGAAACTGCATCAATTTTTGTGAGGTCTGTGCGTTAAGAAAAGTAAGTTTTCAAAAAATAAACAATTGCATAATACAAATAAAATAATTTTTTTCTGAAAATATATTTTTTTTTAATATATTATATAATTATATCTTGTAGATATAGTAACTAAAATGAGATTTTAAAAAAATAATGAAAATAATTGTAATTAATTTAATAAAATTTAATACAATTAATTTAAATTACTAAGTTAATAAAAAATATTGATAAAATTACAGAAATTAAATTTTGTTAGATATATTTTGCTTTTGATGCAACAGTCCTTATGGAAGTTACATAGATATAGTTAACAAAATACTTAAGAATGAGACAGATATTGATATCTCTGACTGTTGATTGCAAACTTGGTTTGTTTTGTCAGATCTGAGCAGAGTTTGAGACAGAGCTGAGATCTAGAAGAATCTGTTGAGATCTTAACGAGATCTCATTCCCTCTCGTTTGTTGCTGTTTTTGGACGCGCTGTATTTTATTGATCTGGAGAGAATATGAGAGATTGCATGAGATGTTTTAGTATAGATGAGAATAAGATTTTTTTAATTTATTTTTTTTATACTTGTTTCAAGTATAAACATCAATAGATGTTGTTAAGGTCAAGTTTATTTATATAGCACAATTCATATACAATGGTAATTCAACGTGCTTTACATATATAAAGAATTAAAATAATCATAAAAAATAATCACAATGATAAAAACAAGGAATTTAAAAAATTGATTTAAAACAGTTAATAAAAATGACTACACATAAAATACAGTGCTATCAGATCAATAAAAATAAATAAGTAACAAATATATAATTATAAATAATAAATATTTATAAAATTTATAATTATATATTTAAATGATATTTATTTTGATTTATAAGTGATTTTATATTGTATATATATATATGCAATATATTTAATACCTACAGTACTAATAAATATATTGTAGAAACTTAATTTTCTGTAAAGCTGCTTTGCAGCGATTTGTATAGTGAAAAGCGCGCAATAAACTTGAAAATGGAAAACTTGAATTGAATTGAATTGAATTGAATTGAATTGAATTGAATTGAATTGAATATCTTAACTGTGAAACAAAACAAAAATTATTGCTACAGTAAAAGAAAGTTCCTGTCGAGATGTTTGACTTTTGGTTTTATTTGATCAGATCTGAGCACAGTTTGAGATCTCGTCTGAAACACATGAGAGATATTATGCTTATTATTTCTCCTGAATTGAGTGAGATGTTAGTGAGATCTCATTGATGTCTCTGTTATATTGAGGTGTTTTATTGAGCTAGAGTGAGATTAACGTCTCGTCTGTGTTTCTCCAGTGAACACGCCGCACTTTCTTCATATCAAAGGCGTGGAGGTGAACGCCGGACAGACGGCTACGTTCCTCTGCACCGTCAACGGAGAATGGAGAGACAGCTTCAACCTCTGGCTGCAGGTCAGACGCACAGCTAACTCAACTATTACCAGTGCTGCCAACTCATCCTCAGAGAGAGTGGCTAAAGGAAGGTCCATTTGTTGCTAAATGACCTGATGTCATTGTGTAATCACATCAAATATCAAACAGCAAAAAAATTATATATGTTAATTTAGATTTGTTTGTTAAATAATATGTGTTCCGTAGCACAGGTATATTTGTAGCAATAGACAACAATACATTGTATGGGTCACAATTATACATTTCTCTTTTATGCCAAAAATCATTAGGATATTAAGTAAAGATCATGTTCCATGAAGATATTTTGTAAATTTCCTACCGTAAATATATCAAAACTTAATTTTTGATTAGTAATATGCATTGCTAAGAACTTCATTTGAACAACTTTAAAGATGATTTTCTGAAAAGATTAATAAATCATGGAAAGATGATTTAGTCAGCTTTCAGATGATGCATAAATTTAAAAAAAATTGACCCTTATGACGCTTATGTTTTCTGGTCCAGGGTCATATATGCATGATATAATATTAAAATATTTAAAAAAATTATTTTAAAGTTTTTTTTCTTAATAGCTAGTAAACTAGTAATATTACACATTCTCAACAATTATGCTTTAAGCAGTGTACTAGTAGTTAGTTAGTATGCTACACTCTAATAACAGTCTGTGAAAATAGGGCACAATCTATTATGTTAATATGAAAGATTTTCTGTATTGGATTTTTACCTGCATTTTAAATTACACATTGTGTTTTCATGTTACAGGCTTATAATGGATAATGGATAATGTCTTGTAAAATTACTAGTATCTTTTCCATTTTTCTTACAGTGTACTAACTGATCAACAATCGCAGGTGCAAGCTACTAACCAAGTGTATCATAAATGAACAATTATTCAATTATTCAATTATTATTATTATTATTAAAATGAACAATTGCAAATAGCAGCTAACTCAGTTGACGTGATGTGTTTACTGCTAGGCATCTTTGGTTTTCTCTTTTTGTGTGATTTGGAGAAATGTGTGCCTTTTTATTGTCTGAGTCACTTATCAAAAGTTGCTAAAAGTTGCCAAATAAATTTAACAAATTGCTAAATTTGTTGCTAGGTGATTTTGGAAGAAAAAGTAACTTGAGTAAGTCTGAAAAGTTGCTAAATTTAACAACAAAATTGGTAACTCTGACTATTACTGCGTTAGTAACAGGGATGTAAGGATATTAGCAAAACTGTCTCGATATAGTCACATGGCGATATGATACGATAGGTCTGTCGTGGACTCATAAGGCCAGCACGTGTGTGTTAATGACTAATGAAGAAACAGCAGCTCGTCCCCTGATTTCTGTAGGAATCGGCTCTGAACGTCCCGCAGCAGAGCGCCTCATTAAACCCAGAGGCTCGTTTAGGGCCTCATCTGTCCGCTGGGACGCGTGACGGTTCGGCATCATTACAGTTTACGGAGTTTAATGAAGCTGCGTCGAGTTTGTCTTTCTTCTCAGCTGTTTAAATCACTCGCAGAAGCTCTGATCTGACGTCACCGCAGAACACTCGCAAACAAACAGAGCAAGCAAAACTGAGTTTCTTCACTCTTTCTGTCAGTTCTTTCTAAACCTCCTCTAAAAACAAGATACATTTACTAAAGCAAAATTGTCTTGTTTTCATGGACAAAATGTAAAAATTTTAAAATGTTACATTTTGTGAGACGTATGTGTAAAACAAAGAAAAATACATTTTTAAAAATAAATAAACAATTATTCTCTTACAATAAGTTTTAATAATTTATGTAATTTTACGCTTTAGGTAAATTATATCTTAACTCAAGGGTGTGAAGATATAGTAACTGTAAAATTATTGTAAAATTATGAACAAATTATTAAAAAAATATTAATAGAGATTTTTTTGTTATACACTGTAAATATAAATATCTAAAAAATATCAAATAAAAATATAATGCTGTTTCAGTCTTTCTACTTTTATTTTTATAATTGTGTAAATTTTTGTTCCTTTATTTGTAAAATTTACTTGATTTATGATTGACATTTTTTTTTAGTAAATTCTACATATATATATATGTTTTTGTAATTTGGTTTAAATGCAGTTACTGTATATGGATATATAGTGAAAAATCCTAGCCATAAATTTGTAAATAATAACATTTCATGTTATACAGTTAAAGCCTTTTTCAATGCCCTTAAGATTTTTTACATTTTTCATTGATTTTTATTTTTCTTTCTCAAATTATAGTTAACACATTTAAACACAGTTCTGTATGTCAGGGTTTCCCATTATATTTAGTAATATATATATTATAAAAAAAAAAAAAACTAAAACAAAATAACAAATTAGTTTTTCTACTTCAGAATTCCCCATTTCACTCAATGTCTTACTTTCCATTACTTCCATTACATTTCAAAACAGTTCTTCAAATTCCTTCACTGAGATTTTTTGTAGCTTGGTTTCGATGTTATGTAGATGTGAACAAAATAATAATAATAATAATAATAAAGAGCAACTGAGAACAGAATAGTTTAGTTCTTGTGAGGAGTGTGAGAGATGTTTAAGTAGTTTGTTAGGGTTTTCTCAACCCGGCAGTTTGTCACTTAAACAAACACGTCCTCATTAACAGAGGAAAGAGATCCAGACATTAAGAGCAGAGTCCCTGATGACAGTAATGAAGAAATATCACTGACGAACAAATGGCCTCCATCTGCCTGCTGAACCGGCTGACAGCTGGAGGAACCGCAGTGTGTGTGTGTGTGTGTGTGTGTGTGTGTGTGTGTGTGTGAGAGAGAGAGAGCCTCAAGGGTGTGGTAGAATTCAGTAGAGATGCTATGACATGTCACTACCAGTATCCAGCGACTAATAAATTGTCACATTTACACTGGAATGACTGATTCATTCCGAAGTTATGATCTGAAATGATCAATCCATTTAGGCAGTACAGTTATAAAAACAAAACGAAGAAAAAAGAAAGTAAGAAAGAATACACAAATACAAATTAACATTGGTTTTATTACAGTAAAAGTAGTAGCCATGTTGTTGTTTTTTCACCTGAAGAGATGAATATAGAGATGCAGTCTTGACTGCTTTAGGATGAACAGAACTTTGGATCGTTTCCATGTACTCACCTAGAGCAACTCTGAATAAAGACAAGAGAGGTTTGGAGCCAGATTCGTGTTTCTCTGTGTGAAAATTCGCTGGCAGGAAACACAGATTCATTAAGTTATATTTCCTGTATTCTCTTTTGAGAAGTCAAACAATCTGAAGGAAACATCTTTAAAACAGAAAGAAAAGTCACGTACAAAATAAGATCAGGTGAACATTAAATAAATCTGAGCAAAATGTATCTTTGTACAAAGCAAGTGAATGAATCTTCCTCAGAAAAGACAAAAACAGCAACTCACGTCAGTGTCTGAATTATATTATAATCATGTCCAGAAGCTTTTTGTGAAATCTGGAGTAACTCATTAAGCTGTTGTTTGAGCGCTTCATATTTATGGAGAGAACTATAGTCTCCATCGCTTGTTATGAGTCTCAAGGGTGTAGAGTTTAGTAGAGACGCTGTGACATGATCCTACCGATATCAGACACGACTAAATTATCCCTAGAAATAATTTTGATCAAATAATCAAATGTCTGTTGTTTGCAGTTACGTCCCCATCAATGCCAAAATCAAACCTGCACCTTTGGTGTGTGTGTGTGTGTGTGTGTGTGTGTGTGTGTGTGTGTGTGTGTGTGTGTGTGTTGTGTGTGTGTTTTTGTGACATGTGACACAACTTTGTGTGTGTGTGTTGTGTGACACAGGAGATTGACTTATGTGTCCCCATTTTTCAAAAAATAAACTACACTGCTTTTTGAAAGTAAAAATGCACAAAGTCTCCTAAGGGGTAGGGCAGGGTAATAGGGCGGTCGTGAAGCTACAGTATAAAAACAAAACCATTACGCCTATGGCCACTTTTCACAAAAACAAACGTGTGTGTGTTGTGTGTGTGTGTGTGTGTGTGTGTGTGTGTGTGTGTGTGTGTTTGTGTCGTGCATGTGTGTGATGTGGTGTGAATAACATTGACTAAAAAACAGCTCTTGTCTCTTCTCGGCGGTCGTGAACAGATGAAAGCGACCAAACTCGATAACCAGCGAGGTGTTTGGGTGGTGAACCAACTAAACAGGATTCTGGCCGTTACAGATGCATTGTCCACTCGAACAGAGGTGTGGGAGTGTCCACACGGACACACCATCAAACACTCACACACACACACACACACACACACACACACACAGTAACATTAAAGGTGTTGTGGGTTACGTTATCAGATTAATAAAATTACAAGTACACACACAGAAAAGTAACTAAGTTACGTAATCAGCTTAATTTTTTCAAGGAACTGGTTAAGTAATGCATAACTTTTTAATTTAGAAGGAATTTGTTTCTCATGTATTGAGTGACAGCTCTGGTGTTGCCATGGTGAGAGAAATCAGGAGTAAGTGCAGAGCGTTGTGTGTGAACATGATCTTACTGTAGTTCTAGACTAAATATGAACGTGTTTACTCAAAAACAGATTCAGTGTTCCTCAAAATCAATAAAAACAGTCAAATGCAAACTCAGAATATCATACAAGGCTGCAATAATTAAATATGTTAAATAAGACAATTATTTATGTATTTAATCCCATTTTATTAACCAATGTCTTTGCTACTGACATTTGATGATCCAATTCAACCATACTAATAAACTTCTCTGTAAAAATCAGAACCTTTATCTAATCCCCAGGCAACTTAACCTGCGGGGTTCCTCAGGGTTCTATCTTAGCTCCTGCACTCTTCTGCACTGTGTGTGTGTGTGTGTGTGTGTGTGTGTGTGTGTGTGTGTGTGTGTGTGTGTGTGTGTGTGTGTGTGTGTGTGTGTGTGTGTGTGTGTGTGTGTGTGTGTGTGTGTGTGCGTGTTTGTGTGTGTGCGTGCGTGTGGGAGTGCATGTGTGTATGTGTGTGTGTGTGTGTGTGTGTGTGTGTGTGTGTCTGTGAGCGTGTGTGTGTGTGTGTGTGTGTGTGTGTGTGTGTGTGTGTGTGTGTGTGTGTGTGTGTGTGTGTGTGTGTGTGGACGTGTGAACTGAAGCGTGAAGCTCTGAGGAGCGTGCGTGTGTGGGAGTGCATGTGTGTATGTGTGTGTGTGTGTGTGTGTGTGTGTGTGTGTGTGTGATGTTGTGTGTGTGTCTGTGTGACCGGACGGATGTTTTCACTGAAGCTCTGAGGAGATTGGTGTGTGTTTTATGTTAATGTCTCTGGCGTGTGTTTGATGGTATGAGTCGTCCTTGACCGCAACCATGTTTTCACACGCAGCCCTTCAACAGTCTTTTGATATGAATTTATGGTGCGTGAGTCGTCCTTGACCGCAACCATGTTTTCAGAAGTATTTTTTTATGAGTTTTTTGTTATGAATTTTTTGTGTGCTCGCGTGTTCTCTGCTCTTCGGTGTACTAATGGGCTTTTTTATTTATTGATTTATGTGATTGATTGCTTTAATCCCGCCGGTCTGGACAGAGAGCTGTCAATCACAATCAGAGGCTCCGCCCTCAGGCCGGGCGACACGCCTTCTGTCTGATGTTTAATGCACTCCAAATAAATGATGCTCCTCTTTTTTTTTTGTTGTAATATAAATATAAAAATGTAAAGGTTTGGTTTTGATTTTAGATTTTGGTGCTATAAAACATATACCTCATATAAAAATTTTATAATTTTCTAAATTTTTGTAATGTCATAGTATATTTTGAACTTTTCCTATATATATATATATATATATACTGTAACTTTTAATTTTTATAATATTTATAATTTTATATTAGAATGTTTTGGAGTATATTTTAAGCTTTTAAACCTTTGTTTTAACTTTTTGTATTTTTTATACTAAAGTATATTTTAAACATTTTATACTTAAAGGGTTAGTTCACCCCAAAAATGAAAATTATTTTTTATACTCACCCTATAGGCCTCCAACTTTGTTTATGACTTAAAACTTTCAGACGAATCCAGTAACTTTTTATATTTTTTTTTATTGATGTTTATTTTGTTATTTTTTTAATTGTTTATTTTTGTTTATAACAAATTTGTTTCATATTTTAAGCTTTTATTGTTTTTTGTTTTTTATATAATTTTTGTTTATTTTTTTTATATTTTTATACATTTAATATAAAATAACAATGTTATAGCATATTTGAAACTTTCTATAGTTTTTTTTATAAAAAAAGTATGCAATATTTTGTAATGTTTTCTGCATTATTTAATACTTTTTAAAAACATTTTATTTACTGTAGATTTTATAATGTTTTATAGTGTATGGTAAACTTTTTTGTACAAATTGTTGTATTTGTAAAATAATATTTATTAGTTTTGAACAGATAGAAACACTGATACACATTTTCAGCTGATTTAATGTTTTTTTTGTTTGTTTGTTTGTTTAGTTTTTTAAAGCACTTTCTTTTTGTTTTGCTGTGATTTGAAAAAGATTTTCCATGTGTGCTTGTGTGTGTGTGACTGCGTGTGGGGGCATGTGAGACTGTGTGTGTGTGTGTGTGTGTGTGTGTGTGTGTGTGTGTGTGTGTGTGTGTGTGTGTGTGTGTGTGTGTGACTGCGTGTGTGTGAGACTGTGTGTGTGTGTGTGTGGTGTGTGTGTGTGTGTGTGTGTGTGTGTGTGTGTGTGTGTGTGTGTGTGTGTGTGTGACTGCGTGTGGGGGCATGTGCATGTGGGTGACTGTGTGTGTGTGTGTGTGTGTGTGTGTGCATGTGAAACTGTGTCTGTGTGTGTGTGTGTGTGTGTGTGTGCATGTGAGACTGTGTGTGTGTGTGTGTGTGTGTGTGTGTGTGTGTGTGTGTGTGTGTGTGTCAGGCAGGTGTGTTACTGAAACAGGTCACAGCTGTCCACTGTCCTAAAATCATCACACACATGTGCGTGTGCTCATATAAACACGCACACGCAGGCATTTTAAATATAAAACTCAGAGGACCTCAGATGATGCCAACCCTGAAACAACATACAGAACTACCAAAAACATATAATAATTGCTGTTAATAGTGTTCATCGTCTGTCTGATTACGTCTTTCATTGATTTTTCTGAACATTTCTGCCATATGCACATAAACTGACAGTCACCACTGATAAACTAACACTAAATACTGTAGAAACTTAATTTTCTGAAAAGCTGCTTTGCAACGATTTCTATCGTGAAAAGTGCCATACAAATAATATTACTTGTTTTATTTTTTATTTCTTATTTTTTTTTTTTATTTTTTTTTTATTTTTTTTATTTTATAACTTTTGTTTTTTAGTGCATATTTATAAATGCTTTATATTTTTATTCTTTTTGTACTATATCTTTTTATTCTGTTTTATTATAATAAATTTATATGTATGTTCCAAATACTATATCTTTTTATTGTTTTTTATTGTAAGTTATGTTTATGTGTGTTTTTTGAAGTTTTTATTTATAATTTTATTGAGAGATTACTGGAGTCTTCAGAAACGTTAGACTTTTCATCTTGCTGTTATTCCATCAGATCCGCTGTAAGTATGTGTGTAAACGCTGTGTTGTGTCTGAATGATGTGTGACGGATGTCTCTGTAAAGCCCAACCTTGCGTCGCTGCATCAAACAGTCTGTTAGCGCAGATCTGTGGCCTGCGGGTCACTGCAGACGGATGGCCGTCTCTGAGAGGAACACACACACACACACACACACACATATACACACACACTCACACTCGTGCACACACACACACACACACACACACTCGCATGCACACACACACACACTCACACACTCTCAAACATAAAATATTAATAGTACTATAATAAACATAAAGCACATAAACTTTTTATACTTAAGTATAAAATAAACATTAGCACTATACTTTTCGAATGTTTCATAATACATTTAAAAATGTTGTACTTTTATACGTTTTATAATAAAAAAATTTAAAAATGTTTTATAGTATACGTTATATTAGAAATAAAATTTTGTGCATTTTAAACTTTTTATACTTAATATAGATTTTTTTGTGTTTTATAGTATATTTTATACTTTAGTGTTTTTTATACTTTTCCATATAACTTAATGTTTTATAGTATATTATATTATATATTTTTTTAGTTTAGTATATTATTTTTTTGTTAATATTTTTAAAGTATTTGATTTTTATAATATTTCTTTTTTTTTTTTCTATTATTTTTAATTTTTTTATGTATTTTATATTTAAGTACAGTATCATTTTTTTTTATTTGTACTATACATTTTTTAACATTTTATTGTATATTTGTAAAATTTTATGCCTTTTTTATACTTTTAATGCTATAACTTTTTTTAAATATGTTTTATAGTATTTTTTATACTTTTTATATTTTATACATTTCTATAATTAATGAGACTTGTGTTAAGCATACAGGTCATATTTCACTCAAAAGTCAAAATGTAGAAAATGAAGGCAGTGTTAATAGCACTAGACTTTCTTGCATTCTAATGTTATTTTCGCTAGGCTTCAGCACAGTCTGTTTAACGAATCGGTCTGTTCTTCACATTCGGTGTGACTATGCCTCATGTAATTAACGTTCAGACACGCGTCTCTGCATTCATGAGGTCAGACTGAGCAAAGCAGAAGTGAAGAGCAGGTTCTCTGTTCTTCTGTCCCGCTGTGACTGTGGCGTCAGGATTACGCGGTTCGTTTGAGGTGGTGCTTAATTGGCAGCTGGGCCGTGGAGGATTATGGGTATTTCTGGGGTGACGGAGGGACGTCCATCTGCAGTCGCAGACACACATGAACATGAACACCCCGCCGCTGTCTGTCATAAACACACTCTGTGAATGAACTAAGTAAAAATAAGTATTCTTATTTTTTATTCTTATTTTTAACTTTTACTTTTTAACTTTTATCTTATAATATTTTTTTATAGTTCTTTTTATCATTAAATTTTTGTATACTATTACTTTCCTAAGGTTTTATACTCTTTGACAAATTACTCGTATCCGACCGACTGCAAACAACAAACTCACACACTATAAATCTGATTTATCATTATTATTATGAGTATTTGCACTTCGTGTAAACAAAAAGAAAATACAATTATTACGCATACAAAACATTTTGAAAATATTTTTTTTTTTTTGTTTTTTTACTTTTTTCCAGTACAAATAAGTAAACATTAAATGAAGATACATTTACTGGAGTTGCACAGTGACTTAAGTCTCATTTTCTGAGAAATGCACCAAAAATAAGTGAGTTTTCTGTTTGCCTTTTGAATTACTTTTTTTTTTTTTTTTTTTCTGGCACGTTGGCAGATATTTGTTCTTGTTTTAAGCATAAACTCACTTTCTTTTAATGCAGTTTCCAGAAAACAGTATTAATATCTTAAAGCAATAGAAATGTGTCACTGTCTCATCAATGGATGCTCTGCAGTGAATGGGTGCCGTCAGAATGAGAGTCCAAACAGCTGATAAAAACATCACAATAATCCACAAGTAATCCACAGCACTCCAGTCCATCAGTGAACATCTGGAGAAGACAAAAGCTGAAACAAATCCAGCATTAAGATGTTTTTAACTCAAATACATAGAGTCTATAATCCATAATAACACTTCCTCCAGTGAAAAAGTGTTCTGGTGTGAATCAGGAGAGAAATCTGCACAGATCAAGCAGCGTTTAAACAGCTCTAAACAAATATGTGTCTGGATTTTGATGTGAGAGACAACAGGAGATGCACTTTTTCACTGGAGGAAGTGTTATTATGGATTATGAACGGATTAAACAAAGATTTTTTTGCTGTAATTCTGCTGTTATTCATGTTAAATGTAATGTCTGTTCTCCCAGAGCCGCCGGTTCCCATCGCTCCTCCTCAGCTCATGGCGGTCGGGGCCACGTACCTCTGGATCCAGCTCAATGCGAACTCCATCAACGGGGACGGGCCCATCATCAACCGCGAGGTGGAGTACCGCACCGTCTCCGGCACCATGTACGACCTGCAGCCCGTCGATAAAACCTCGCACAAGATCGGCCATCTGGACCCCGACACGGAGTACGAGATCAGCGTGCTGCTGACGCGGCCCCTGGAGGGAGGAACCGGGGCCCCGGGGCCGCCGCTGAGAGCCCGCACCAAATGTGCAGGTAAATGTAAATGTTTTAGAATTTAATTGCAGGTAACCGTTTGCCATTCAGACTTAAATTTATACAATATAAAAGAAGAGATAATTTTGTAATCTCATGGGGCTTAAAGGAGAAGTTAAATATCATCTTCACAGAAGTGATAGCATATACCTTGAAAAGTACTTGTCAATTGCCCCAGAGGCAACAAATATAAAGCAAAAAGCAACGGAGCCAGAACAGAACCCTGGGGAACCCCACAGGCGAGAGATGCTGTTGATGAGGCAGAATTTAAACTCTAACTGAAAAAGATATATCTGCCAAGATCCATCTGTCTACCATGATACGTGTTTAAAATTATTTGTATGTGTTATGTATGTTTTATGGTTTTTTATACTTTTATAATGTTTCACACAGTCTGCTTTATATAATG
>NC_056598.1:31340939-31350939 GCF_018340385.1 Cyprinus carpio
TAATTTTTTTTTTTTTAACGGAGTCTCTAATGCTCATCAAGGCTGTATTTATTTGTTTAAAAAATACAGAAAAAAAACAGTAATATTGTGAAATATTATTGCATTTTCTAATATTGGTTTCCTATTTTAATATACTTCAATGTAATTTATTTCTGTGACGCAGTCCTGATTTTTTTTTTTTTTTTTATCAGCCAATTGTTTTTTTCCATTTTTTTAAATCATCATATTAGAATGATTTCTGAAGATCATGTGACACTGAAGACTGGAGTAATGATGCTGAAAATACAGCTGCACATCACAGAAATAAATTACACTTTAACAGAGATTCACACAGAAAACAGCTGTTTGGAATTGACTTTCTTCCAGCTTCATCATGGCAGAAGTTCATGTTCTCGTTCTGATCGTTTGTGCGAGGAACATACTTTATTTGACATTAATCTTCATATTAATGTAATGTTCACTTCTACCTGACACCTCGCATGAGAACCATTGAGGAATAGCTTGGTGTGATGCATCATGGGACGCAAGGTTTGTTCACAAACAAATGATTTTATGATCAATGAAAACTTACTTCCTTTTATTATTTATTATTTTTTCTCCTTTTTCTTTCTTCTTTATTTTTCTTTAATATTTTTACTTCCAAGTTTAGATTTTTTTTTCTTTTTTTCTTATTTCATTTTTCTTTCTTTTTTTCATTTTTGCCTTTTCTCTTTCTTTTTTTACTCTTAATTTTTCTATTCATTATTTTTCTATTTTCTGTCTTTACTTTTAAGCTTTCATTTTTTATTCGTTCTTTTAATTACTCTTATCTTTTTTTCTTGGTTTCTTTTTTCTATTAGCTCTTTCTCTATTTTCAACCTCTGTTTTCAATCTTTCTTTCTTTCTTTCTTTATTTCTTTCTTTCCTCTCTTCCTCCCTCCCTCTCTCTCTCTCTTTCTTTCTTTCTTTCTTTCTCTTCCTCCCTCCCTCTCTCTCTCTCTTTCCCCCCGCCCTTTATTTCCTCTCTCTTTCTCTTTCTTCCAGTCGTTTTCTTCTCGTCTCTGGTCCTTCTTTCTTTCTTTCTTTCTTTCTTTCTTTCTTTCTTTCTTTCCCTCTCTCTCTTTCTTTCTTTCTTTCTTTTCTCCCTCCCCGTCTCTGGTTTTTTTTAATCTGTGTTTCTTGTTCTGTTTGGTGTCGTTCATCATCAGTAATGGCAGCTGAGTGGAAGCAGATGAGCTTCAGCACTAATGAAGATAAATTCACTCCTGACTGTTTGTCTGCTTTTATTTTTCTAAGTTTGATTTTAAAGCGGTTGGAGGAATTAAATAAATAACAAAGGAATTAGCTTCAGCACTTTGCAGGATGTTTGTAAACTCATATCCGTCAGTCATGATGTATGTTGTCAGATGAATCACGCAGAGAAAACATGTTTCATTAGACCCAAACCTTTAGCCCTGTTACACAGCAGACGGGAGAGTTCATTCTGTCAGCTTTTACTTCCACTCTTACTTCCTCAAAAGCTCACAAGTCATTTGATTTTCAGAGAGTATCAGCGGGAATGTGGGTCTGAAGAGCTGAAATATAGTGCATGACTCATATGTTATCATGCTTTATGATGCCTTATCATGATTTATGATGGGTTTTGATGTGTTATACATTATGATGCATCATAATGTATTATGATGCTTTATGCATTATTATGTGTTATGATGCTTTATGCATTATGATGCTTTATGCATTATTATGTGTTATGATGCTTTATGCATCATGATGTATAATGACGCTTTATGATGCATTGATACATTATGATGTATAATGAAGTGTTATGCATAATGATGCTTTATGATTTGTTATGATGCGTTAAGCATTATTATGCATCATGGTGCACTATGCATATTATGTGTTACATGCCTGATGCGCTATGATGCATTATGCATTATGATGTGTTATGCATTGATGTGCCATGTGTTATATGCATGATGTGTCATGATGCATTATGTGCTATACTGTGTGGCTTTTTTTTTATTTATTTATTTTTTTAATAAAAGCTGTTTAGCTCAGTTGTTCAGATGCTACGATTCTAATCTAAAAGTCTCTGCTACATACATACGTCAAATCATGAATAGCATCAGGAAAATTGACTATGGCGGAGGATTTGGTGTCAAAGCCAAAAGCTAAAGTCCATGTTTTAATATTTAATATAAGTGTGTTTGTCTTTGTTTGTTTTATTGTTGCTGTGTTTTCATAAAAAAAATATATATATATATGACTCACAAACTAAGCATTGGTTCTAAAGTAAAGTAAAAATCTTTCATGTTACAGCAGGTGTGTATACAGAGCCTCACATGACATGCAGGGGTGGGGGGGGGATAAATATATATAAGTTATATATTGCTCCCACGACTTATTAATTTCTTTCCTTGTTTGAATTTAACTTCTTTCATGTTACTGTAGGATTTGAATTTGGGAATGTATTTATTTGTATAATTATTTGTGTCTTTATTGTTTTATGTATTGTTTATTGATTAATTTATTAATTTATTTAATAATTTATTTGATAGTGGTTTTGTTAGTGGTTGTGTAATTTGAGGGCAGTGAGCATTAGTTCTGACACTAAATAACTCGCAGTCTCCCTGATCTCCATCCCAAACACAGACTCCAGTTTAACACTGAGCATTGATCCCGCTCGGTTGCCACGGTAACACCGTCGCGCTATTGATTGGGTTCACAGGGTGCAACCCGCTTCCCTTCATGCTAAAGAGTGACCTGTGACCTCCTGATCTCCCGAGCAGATCGACACATCAGTCTAACAAATCAGATCGAGCCCGACGGGTCAGGGTGCTGAACTCTTTAATGATTATGGTGGAAGAGCTGTGTTTCATTAACTAGTGTGAGGAGCGATCCGCTCCGTCCGTCTCTACAGCCATCAGACCGTCCGAGATGGAGAGAGACTTCAGACTGAGCGGATCACATTATCAGTGACAGTGTGAAAACTCAACTACACTCTCACTGTAATAAGTGCGATCGGAGCGAGTGAAGATGCAAATGATAAAGCCACATCTGAGAAATTAATACATAAACCCATTAAAATAGACATGTGACCGCATCGATATTACCGATTACGCTGCACATTTTTCAAGATATCTGTCAGTGATGCTGAGGATTTGTAGCACTTACATTGATCTTTAACTTTGGATCCTTCCCTTTCTTTGAACAAAACCAATGCTGGTTGATTCTTCATTATTCTTACGCCAAGAACACAGTACAGTGACAAACTTCCTTAAATTAAACTTTTTTATTAGTGAATGTGTTACAATGCGTTATGATGCTTTGTGTTGCATTATGATGCATTATGATACTTTAATATGCTTTGTTGCATTGTTGCATTACAATCCGTTATGAAGTGTTACGATGCTTTGAAGTGTTTTGGATGCTTTGTTAGGATTTGGTTGTGTTGCTTTATATTTTTGATTTTTGGTTATTTTGTTGCGTTATGATGCATTATGATACTTTATGATGCTTTATATTGCATTTCAATGTGTTATAAAGTGTTATGATGCTATTTTGCATTAAGATGTGTTACAATGCTTTATAATGTTGCATTATGATGTGTTACGATGCTTTGTTGTGTTACAACACATTACAGTGCTTTGCTGCGTTACAATGCTTCTTGATTGTTTGTTTGTTTATTTTTGATTAATTATTTGTTTGTTTGGTTTTTTTATGCTTTATTGTGTTGTTATGCTGTGTTAAAATGTGTCACGATGCTTTATGTTGGGTTACGATGGATGGCCAATGCTTGAAAATTATTATTTATGCTTATGACAATAAAATAGTACAGCGACAAACTTGCTCATATTAAACAGAGAGCTTTTATTAAGGAGAATATGATTGTGGAGCTGCACATGACATGCCAACAAAAATATATTTATTGTGGCCACGAATTAAGAATTTATTCATATAACTTAATTGGCACCCTCAGTTGTATTCATTCATTCCCTCAGTTTGATTTAATTAAAACAATGGAAAGAGTAAATCATCATATTAGAATGATTTCTGAAGATCATGTGACACTGAAGACTGGAGTAATGATGCTGAAAATACAGCTGCACATCACAGAAATAAATTACACTTTAACAGAGATTCACATAGAAACAGCTGTTTTAAATTGTTATAATATTTCAGTATTTCTAATCAAATAAATGCAGCCTTGGTGAGCAGAAGATCCTTTTTTTTTTTTTTTTGAAAACATAAAAAAAAAACATACCAACCCAAACTTTTGAGCAGTAGTTTGGATGTCTACATATACGCATACTTTTATACTTTATAGTTCTAAATGGTCCCCCACACACTTCTCTCATTGTCTGGTCATGTCTGGTCTGGTCTGGTGTAATCATGTCATCTACTTGCTTGATAAATGTGATGTGAATGAGCCATTAGGATGAACAGGAGCCAATAATGTGCTGAGAATTTAGAAAACATTATTTAAATGTCAAGCTGTAATGATAAAGAGCCGCTAATAGTTCCATCTAAATGTCACATTGAAATTATTCAATTAGCCGCTGGTGAGAGAGGCCGAGCGTCATGTGCTCGTTGTGTTTGCTCTGTCACGACTCGCGTTTACAGTTTAACACACGGGACACAGGTTCCAGCTGTTACTGTACTGACATTTACAATATGTGAGATGTTTGATTTATTTCCTCGCAGTGAATCATAAGGTTTGTTTTCTTGCTCAATTTTTGTTTTATTTTCCATCAAAGGCATCAGAAGATTTTACAACAGGTGCAGTTTTTCTCGCTATACTCACCAATAGCTGTTTCTTCTTCTTCTTCTTTTTTTACTAAATAGTTTGATTTATGAAATAAGCTATGATAAGAAATATTAAAAAGATAAACAATTTGCCAGAGATTTTCACAGTTGTGTTGGTGTTTCCTTGAGTCTGTGTGTGTGTGTATGGCACGTTTTCTCTGTACTGAAGCAGAAATTGGCCTGATTCAGTTGCTGATTATTTTTTTCTATGTGTGTGGTGTTTTTAAATGTTGTTATTGTTTTTGTGTCTCTGTGGTATTTTCCAACATTACGTTTGGGTGGCATTCACACATTTCACGTGTGTGTGTGAGGATTTTCCCGTCACGCTCGGACTCGTCCCCGTCACTGTGCGCCGCTGATAGTTACGCAAATAGAGGGATTTTAAAGCTCTATTTTCTGCATGACACTCTTTAAACGACAGCAAATGCATGTGAAGGTGCCTTCAGACGTCCATCAGCTCTCGTTCACTTCATTTCAGTCTGTTTTCATCCTTCAGTATTAAAAACGTTTTGGAATTATTTCTCCCAAAAATTAAAATGGACTTAAGTTTACTCATCCTCAGTCCATCCAAGATCAGGATGAGTTTGTTTCTTCATCAGGTTTGTAGAAATGTAGCACTGCATCAGTGTCTCATCAATGGATGCTCTGCAGTGAATGAGTGCCGTCAGAATGAGAGTCCAAACAGCTGATAAAAACATCACAATAATCCACAAGTAATCCACAGCACTCCAGTCCATCAGTGAACATCTGGAGAAGACAAAAGATTAAACAAATCCAGCATTAAGACGTTTTTAACTCATACATTGAGTCTATAATCCATATTAACGCTTCCTCCGTGTTTTCTTGTCTCCTCCTCGTTCTTAAGTGGTTTTCACATCAATAGGGAGGAAATGTCTGGAAATAAGAGCACTTGAATAACAGCGCACTAGAACTCGCGGGTCACATTTCAGATGCTTTCTTAAATAATCTCCCAAATCATTCTGGGTATACAGCCAATTGTCCAAAAAATCAATAGCTTTTAAGGCTGAGCTTGATTCTTGATTTTCCTTTTGTAAAGCACAAATACCAATGATATATATATTTTTTTAAAATCATTTGCTGAACTTAGAAAATTGTAAAAAGGATAAATGTCTCATATCGACCTCCTATTTACCCAGCGTTCGTCAGTTTGCATTCATAAACACACACACACACTGAAAATTATATATGTAATGTTTATGCATCTAAATGCATGACGTGGAGGCAAAGAACCACCCAACATGAAGCGAGAGCCATGCATTATCCCTTACAAACTCTACAGATGAATATATAGTGAATACTGGTGATATTACGCATCCGTTCACGCAGTCCGTCAGTGATCTCCAGCATGTTGATGTGTGTGATTTGTCAGAATAAGACGGACTGATTCTTAAACTGCGTGCTCAGCTGTTTCTCGTGCGTCTGACCTTTCCAAATGTCATTTTTCTCCTTTGCTTTTTGGTGTTGTGAATAAATGATGAAATGCATCCGAGACGCTAAACTCTGTTCAGAGCATTTCCGTCACGTTTGCTCCGTCTTTGCGGTTTGTCCCCTGTAATGTGTGCTTGTGTTCTGTTTTTATCTTCCATTTGCATTTAATCATTTAGCGAGCGTTTGGCTGTCAGGTCTGAACAGTCAAGGACGAGCTTCACAGAGGAACATGCAAACCTCTGAGACGACCTTCCATTCTTCTGAAACATTCAGTGTCTGTCATTGAACAATACGGCGACGAGCCCCCCGAGGCTGGGCATTAACTGTGCTAAAATCATGTTATGAAACAGCAGCAACATTCAGGTGAACTAATGAAGACGATGTTTGACGAATCGCTGCATTTATTAATGTGGTAACACTTGAAGCCTTTATATTTAATGCATTATAAAAGTATTTTAATGCATTCATTAATGCACCTTATAATGCATTCAGTTATCCCATAAATAATTGTTGTTATAATGCATTATAAGACTTATCTATTAATTATTATCTTCAGAATGTGCAATGCATTAAAACACATGACAAGCAACCAGATTTAACTGATTTAGGAATCTGCAAATATCATAATGCATTTTAACTTTGGTTACAATTATTTAAAGATGTGATGGATTATAACATACATTTAAGAATAATGCATAACTTGAACTTAATGTGTTATACTGTACATAAAGGCTTGAACCTGTTCGTTGTCAAAACAACACTTTGAATTTGAATCTTCAGAGAAGAGCTTCCCGCTGCATGTAAAAGGGTTGAATTAAGACTGTGTTTTATAGCCTGGCGTCTGTTAAAGTCTGTTAAAGTCCTCTGGCCTTGATTCAAACAGCTTATTAGTGACTGTGTTGTTGATATCGACGTGTCTCGTCTGTCTAGACTGTGTGTTTGCTTTGCTCAAATAATGTTGTTTGACAGTCATATTTGACTTCAGATGTGAGGAGCAGTAAAGCATTTTTAGACTCATTGAACGGTTTGTCAAAGCAAATTCTTCAGAAAGATGATTTAGTGCTGATTGACCAGCATACTGATTCTGGTAAAGATGGTTTAAGCAAATTTACTAATTCTTATAAACTCAAATATGAACAACAATATTTTTCCCAAGTTTATTTATTTTTTTTTTTTCTTTTTTCTTTTTTTCTCAAATCTTGCAGGCCTAAAGGGATTTCACACTTTAAAAACACGTCTTCAGAGCAAAAATGGCCCTTTCAGCTGTTATTATTTATTTATTTGCAGATGAACAGACCAAAATAACTGTTTTTATTTATTTTTTCGCAGATTATATGGCTATTATAACTCATTAAATGGTCTTTTTGCTGAAATTTTGTAGATATTTGTGTGTTTTTGTGAGTTTTATGCTGAAATGTTTAATAATAATTTTAGATATTACTATACTAATATATATATACTATTTTTAATGTTTTTGAAAGAAGTTTCTTCTGTTTCTGCTGAAATGTTGCAGAACATTTATTTGATCAAAAATCAAAATACAGAAAAAAACAGTAATATTGTGAAATATTATTACACAACTTAAAATAATAGTTTTTCTATTTTGAATATACTTTAAAAAAAAATAATTTATTCCTGTGATGCAAAGCTGAATTTTCAGCATCATTACTCCAGCCTTCAGTGTCACATGTAACATCCAGTCTATCACATGATCATTTAGAAATCATTCTAATATTCTGATTTATTATGAGTGTTGGAAACAGTTCTGCTTTCTAATATATTTGATGAATAAAAGGTTAAAAAGAACTGCATTTATTAAAAGAAAAAAAAAAACTTCTAATAATATATATTCTAATAATATATTTTCTTTACTATCACTTTTTTATCAATTTTAAAACATCCTTGCTGAATAAAAGTATTGATTTTTTTTTAAAAAAAAAGAAAGAAAAAAAAAAAAATTACCCAAATTACTGACCAGTAGTGTATATTGTTATATAAAATATTTATATTTTAAAAACATAGCTTCTTTTTTTTTTTTTTTTTTTTTTTTTTTTTTTTATTTTTTTTTTTTTTTTTTTTTTTTACTTTTTATTCATCAAAGTATCCTAAAAAAAGTATCACAGTTCTGAAAAAAATATTAAGCAGCAGAACTGTTTCCAACTTTGATAATGAATCATCATATTAGAATGATTTCTAAAGGATCATGTGATAATGATCCTAAAATTCAGCTTTGCATCACAGAAATAAATGATAATTTAAAGTATAATAAATTTAAAAACAATTATTTTAAATTGTAATAATATATCACAATATTACTTTTTTTCTGTATTTTTGATCAAATAAATGCAGGCTTGATGAGCAGAAGAAACTTCTTTCAAAAACACTATGATAAACCTGAGAGATGTTATATGTGAGTGTGTGTGTGTGTGTGTGTGTGTGTGTGTGTGTGTGTGTGTGTCTCCAGAGTGGAAAAGGGAAATTGAGCGCTGTCTGGATCTAATAGGTGGGAAAATGTTAAGTTCCAGAGAAATGGACTTCAGATTTAAGCGAGAATGGAAATTGATCCTATTAGTGTGTGTTGAGGCCTTGAACTCCATCCAGAGAGAGACAGAGACAGAGACAGACGGAGAAAGATCTTCTGATGTCATTCACTGCTGCCCTTCAGAAGTGACTGAAAATATGAATGTTTCCCAGAAGATAAAATGACAATTTACCTCCATCATCGGGTTTCCAGAAGCTTCCGTTCTCTTGCTTCTTCATGTTTGGATCATCAAAACAGTTTGAAAAATATTAGTATAAAATAAAGGCCTATATCATGTTTCAGTTGATAAAAAACGTGACTTGTATTTTGGAAAATACAGTATTCTGGACTAAAAAACCAATCAATTTTTAAGATGCTCTTTATTTTGTTAGTTATTTTGCGGATTACTGTACATTTAGTGTATGCATTCAGCAGTCCAATGCATCTTACAAAAGAGGAACAGAAGCAGTTGTTTGATATGCATTGAGCAGATGCTGATCAGATGTCTCTGGACTGTGCTGTGATGCTGTATTAGATGGAGTCTTTCATCTGCTCTGATTGCTGCTTTGATCCTGGTTTTGTTTATGGGGTTGTTTATAGGAGTGTTTCTAGTGTTTACAGAACCGGGATCAGGGCTCTGATTCCAGTCCACGAGCCGCACAATCAGAAACCAGCTTGTGTGTGTCTGTTTAAAGAGACAGTTGGCTCAGTCTTCATTTACTCCCCTCATGTCACTCCAGACCTCTGTGACTGACTTTGAATCACACTGAATCTTCACACGGCTCTTACAGCAGTAACACAATAAAGATGCTTAACTACATCTGCTCTTCTAACAATCATTATTTGACTTCATATGGATTTGGAATATAAAGCACAAATCACGAGTGAATATGGAAGGCCGTTTGCACCATAGAATGAAAAAAATATGAAAGGTAACTGTGATGAGAAATCAACACAATTGTTACAATTGTGACATATAAATTCAGAATTGTGAGAAAAATGCTATGATTGTTAAATGTGATGAGAAATCAACACAATTGTTACAATTGTGACATATAAATTCAGAATTGTGAGAAGTGCAGAATACAGATTGTGTTGTCCTCAATCAATGAGTCGAATCTTACTGTAGTTACAATCCTATAATTAAATATGAACGTGTTTACCCATCATTCACCATGTGTGCACAAATACAGATTCAGTGTTCCTCACAATCAATAAAAACAGTCGAATGCAAACTCTTTT
>NC_056598.1:31355939-31360939 GCF_018340385.1 Cyprinus carpio
AACCACCTGGAAAGTGCCTAGTAACCACACAGAATGCCCTAGGAACAACCTAACTGCCTTAGCAACCCCTTGGTAACCACCCAGAACACTCCAGCCAGCAACCAGTTAGGAACCTCTCACTAACCACATAAAATACCCTAGCAACCACCTGGAAAGCGCCTAGTAACCACACAGAATACCCTAGGAACAACCTAACTGTCTTAGCAACCCCTTGGTAACCACCCAGAACACTCCAGCCAGCAACCAGTTAGGAACCTCTCACCAACCACATAAAATACCCTAGCAACCACCTGGAAAGCGCCTAGTAACCACACAGAATGCCCTAGGAACAACCTAACTGCCTTAGCAACCCCTTGGTAACCACCAGAACACTCCAGCCAGCAACCAGTTAGGAACCTCTCACTAACCACATAAAATACCCTAGCAACCACCTGGAAAGCGCCTAGTAACCACCCAGAATGCCCTAGGAACAACCTAACTGCCTTAGCAACCCCTTGGTAACCACCCAGAAAACTCCAGCCAGCAAACCAGATAGGAACCTCTCACTAACCACATAAAATACCCTAGCAACCACCTGGAAAGCGCCCCTAGTAACCACACAGAATACCCTAGGAACAACCTAACTGTCTTAGCAACCCCTTGGTAACCACCCAGAACACTCTAGCCAGCAACCAGTTAGGTACCTCTCACTGACCGCATAAAATACCCTAGCAACCACCTGGAAAGTGCCTAGTAAAACCACCAGAATGCCCTAGGAACAACCTAACTGCCTTAGCAACCCCTCTGGTAACCACCCAGAACACTCCAGCCAGCAACCAGTTAGGAACCTCTCATTAACCACATAAAATACCCTAGCAACAACCTGGAAAGCTCCTAGTAACCACCCAGAATGCCCTAGGAACAACCTAACTGCCTTAGCAACCCCTTGGTAACCACCCAGAACACTCCAGCCAGCAACCAGTTAGGAACCTCTCATTAACCACATAAAATACCCTAGCAACAACCTGGAAACCTCCTAGTAACCACCCAGATTGCCTTAGGAACAACCCTAATTGCCCTACCAACCCCATAGTTACCACCTAGAACACTTTAGCCTAGCAACAACTTAGGAACCTCTTAGTTATCACATAAAATTACCTAGCAACCACCTGGCAACCTCTTAGTAACAACCTTGAACACTCTAGGAACAACCTAATAGCCCTAGCAACCCCCTAGTTACCACCCAGAGCACTCTAGCCTAGCATCAACTTAGGAACCATTTAGTAACCACAAAATATGTCCTTGCAACCTCCTAGTAACCACCCAGAGCACTTGGAATTATTTACCATTTAGTAACCACAAAATATGTCCTTGCAACCTCCTAGTAACCACCCAGAGCACTTGTTTACAACTGCCCTAGCGACCATCTAGCAACCTTCTAGTAACCTCCCAGAAAACTTAGCCCAGCAACCAGTTAGTAATCTCATAGAAACTACCTAAACACCCTAGCAACCTCTTAGTTACCACACAAAATGCCATAGCAACCTCCTAGGAACCATCCAGAACACCCTAGCAACAACATTACAGCCCTAGCAACCATCAAGAAACCTCTTAGTAACCACCCAGAACACCCTAACAACCTCTTAGTTATAAAAAAAAGCCCTAGCAACCTCCTAGTAACCACACAGAAGGCACTAGGATCAACCTAATTGCCCTTGTGACCCCCTAGTTACCATCCAGAACACTTTAGTCCAGCAACCAGTAAGGAACTTCTTAGTAACCAGTTAAAATGCTATAGCATCCACCTGACAACCTCCTAGCAACCACCCAGAACACCCTATTCCAGCTGCCACTAAGTAACCTCATAGCAACCATAGCAACTACCCAGAACATCTTAGGAACCTCTTAGTTACTACACAAAATGCCACAGCAATTACCTAGTAACCACTCAGAATACATTAGGAACAACCTAACTGCCCTAGTTATCATAAATGCCCTAGCAACCTCTTAGTAACCACCCAGAACATTCTAGCACAGAGAAAACACTAAGTTACCTCATAGTTACTGCTAAGAGCACTCTAGCAACTTCTTAGTAACCACACAAAATGCCCTAGCAACCACATGGCAACCTCCTAGTAACCACACATAACACCCTAAGAGCCAGCTAACTGCCCCAGCAACCATCTAGCAACCTCCTAGTGACCACCCAGAAGACTCCAGCCCAGCAACCACTTAGTTACCTCATAGTAACCACACAAAACGTCCTAGCAACCACCTGGCGGCCTCCTAGTAACCACCCAGAACACCCTAGCAACCTCCTAGTGACCACCCAGAAGACTCCAGCACAGCAGCCACTTAGTTACCTCATAGTTACCACACAAAACATCCTAGCAACCACCAGGTGGCCTCCTAGTAACCACCCAGAACACCCTAGCAACCTCCTAGTGACCATCCAGAAGACTCCAGCACAGCAGCCACTTAGTTACCTCATAGTTACCACACAAAACCTCCTAGCAACCACCAGGCGGCCTCCTAGTAACCACCCAGAACACCCTAGCAACCTCCTAGTGACCAAACACACAATAGTAACCTCCTAGTAACCATCCACACTCTAGCTCAGCAACCACTTAGTAACCACACAACATACCTTAGCAACGACCTGGCAACCTCCTAATGATCTCTTAATATATATATATATTTTTTTACAATTATTTGAACTTTTATGATTCAAAAAAAATGTCCTTGCAACCTCCTAGTAACCACCCAGAGCACTTGTTTACATTGGTTACCTCTTTTTTAAAGCCTTAAACGGCTTGGCACCCATGCACTTAGCTGAGCATCTGAGACCGTATGAAACAGAGAAGATGTCTTTTAAAGAATTGCTGGCACTTCCAAGAACTAGATATAAAAGTAAAGGAGACCGCATTTGCAGTGAGGGCCCCCAATATTTGTTAGTGTGTATGGATGTATGTTTTTTTTTTGTTGTTTGTTGAAATACTTGTATAGATGTGCTTTTAATATTTTGTGCATTTTGGGTTTGATCTTTTTTTTTTTGCTTTTTCATATTTTGTGTATAGCTCTTCATGAATGTATTTTTTTTAATGATTGTGTTATTATACTGTGTAAAGCACTTTGTGCATTGTAGTTTTAAAAGTGCTTTGTAAATCAAATTTTACTTGCCTAATTACTTACTTTGCAGCTCCGTTGATGCCGGTGTACGATCAGGAGACTCCTCTGAACCAGACGGACAGCACGGTGACGGTGGTGCTTAAACCGGCTCAGAGCCGAGGCGCTCCAGTCAGGTACGATTAGTTTAGTTTAACTTTCTCTGGATGTCCGTTGGCTGTTTTTATCAGTTTTTCCTCCTGTATTGTTTGTGGATTCCTCCGAGTGAGCGTTGTTCTTTGAAGCGGAGAACAAAGTGTGTGTGAGTCTTCAGAGCCTCGTCCCTGAACCGCTTTTATGTGTTTCTGACTGTGTCACCGCGGCCCCTGACTGTCCCTGCGCTCGCAACCGAGCCTGTGAACACAATCACCGGCTCATTAATAAACGCTGCACATCACTCAGGTCATCCCGTGGAGAACATATTTCAGCCCAAATCAATAGAAAAATATGATATTAGATATTTTTCATTCACTAAATGAAAATTTATGTACTTTTTTATATGACATTTTAGCTCATTTAAACAGTTCCATAACCACAGGTGTCCCTAGTATTTGATGTATGTATTTGGAAATATCTGCAGCGCTCCATTATGCACCACTCTTTTTGTTATGAATGACAAGAAATTAAAAAGGGAAATTTTTAGGCTCGTCTGTCTATGTCACACTTCAAAATGATTGACATGGCAAATAAAATCCAGTTTTAACAACGAAAGACTTCAGAATGAGATGTGAGTTGCTAAACATTTAATTTTGGACAACTGTTTTATGATAGAAATGTGGCTGAAAGAAATAACCAGTGATGCAAACTACTCAGTATTTAATTTAATTTATTTTAATTTTATTTTTTATTTTTTATTTAATCTGATTTTTATTTTTTATTTTATTTTATTTATTTTATTTTATTAAAATTTTATTTTTTTATTTTATTTAAATTTTATTTTATTTTATTTAGCTGTTTTGGATATATATCTTATCATTTTAATCATCATGTGATTCATTACTGAATGTGACAAAAGAAGAAACATTAATGGAGCTGTTTTTGCCACAATCAAGATTTAGAGTGAATTTGTACATATTTTAAAAGAAAAATATTATTTGCAAATATTTTTGAGTTTACCTTTCAGTTTACAGTAAATTCTAGTTCTTTTGCAGTTCTTCTTCCTGTTTCTCTGGTCACTTTGAATCTCTTTAAACCTTTAATTATTTGTAACACCTTACAACAAGATCTCTTGTGAACATTAGATAATAACAAAAACTTTAACAGCATGTTATTCTGTTTTATGCATTTGTATGCATTTTTATAATAAAAGGGTTTATGTTCACAGTGTATTAACTAATGTTAAAAGATCATTTTTGATTTTACAGAATGTTGAGATGAACTAAGATTAATAAATGCTAAGTATTGTTCATTCTTAATTCATGTTATTTAATGTTAACCAGTGGAACCTTTATATAAATGAATATTTTATATGAAGGAATGTGAGCTGGATATGTTTTTGATGTTTTTTAGGGTTCAGTCGCTCTATAATTCTAATCTTTTATTTTTGTCTGTGTTTGTGAAGGTTTGTGTCTCTGTGTTTGTCACAATCACAGGCAAACATCATTATTTACTGCTGCATGTTCAGCGTGTTTAATAAGAAGCGGATAAAAATGTAACATCTTCAGCATAAGAATATTATATTATAAAGTGCTGCTTTTATATTGGATATCCCGGGACTGACGCTCGACTGTACACTGCACAAATAACCACAGTAAATTACAGTCATGTTTACCGCAGTAATCTCTGCTGGTTTACACCGCCAGCTCCATCATTTAATCTGATCTGATCTGATCAAATCATGTTTTTACCTCGTCAAC